>NC_081552.1:228299564-228459564 GCF_963082655.1 Stomoxys calcitrans | reverse complement strand
AATGTCGAAGCGTCTAAAACAACTCACTGTCCCCAATTTCAGCAAAATCGGATAATAAACGTGGCTTTTATGGGCATAAGACCCTAAATCGGAGGATCTGTCTATATGGCAGCTATATCCGAATCTGGACCGATCTGAGCCAAATTGACGAAGGATATCAAAGGGCCTAAAACAACTCACTGTCCCAAATTTCAGCAAATTTGGGATAATAAATGTGGCTTTTATGGGCCTAAGACCCTAAATCCGCGGATCGGAATATATGGGGGCTATATCAAGATATAGTCCGATATAGCCCATCTTCGAACATAAACTGCTAATGGACAAAAAAAAGTATCTATGCAAAGTTTCAGCTCAATATCTCTATTTTTGAAAACTGTAGCGTGATTTCAACAGACAGACGGACCGACGGACGGACATGTCCAGATCGTCTTATGGGCATAAGACCCTGATCAAGAATATTTAAACTTTATAGGGTCCGACCCTATATATATATATATATATATATATATATATATATGGATATTTCGATGTCTTGCAAACGGAATGACAAAATGAATATACTCCCATCCTTCGGTGGTAGGTCTAATTGAGACAAGTAAAAGCCTGCCAAGTACGGCCGGGTCGAATCTTGGGTACCCACCACCATGGTTTCTGTTAAAATGTGGGAGCTATATCTGGTTAAAACCGGATTTGGACCGTACTTGGTATAGTTATTGAGAGTTAAAACAGAACACTATGTGCAAAATTTCAGCCAAATCGGACGAAAATTGAGTCTTTGAGGGGCTTAAGAAGTCAAATCGGGAGATCGGTTTATATGGGAGCTATATCAGGTTATAGATCGATTTGGACCGTACTAGGCTCAAGAAGTCAAATCGGGAGATGGGATTATATGGGAGCTATATCAGGTTATAAACCAATTTGAACCGTACCTGCCACAGGTACATAACAGAGCACCACGTGCAAAATATCAGCCTAATTGGACAAAAATTACTGCTTGTAAGGGCTCAAGAAGTCAAATCGGTATATCGGTTTATACGGGAGATATATTAGGTTCTTGACCGATTTAGACCGTACTTGGCACAGTTGTTGGAAGTCATAACAGAGCACTACGTGCAAGTGCGGCTTGTAAGGGCTCAAGAAGTCAAATCGGGTGATCGGTTTATGTGGGAGCTATATCTTTATCTGAACCGATGTGGCCCATTTGGAATCCCCAACGACCTACAACGATATGAAGTATCTGTGTAAAATTTCAAGCGGCTGGGTTTACGCGTTCGACCTCCATCGTGATTTCGACACACGGACGGACGGACACGGCTAGATCGACTCAGGATATCGGAACGGTCAAGAATAGGGATCCTAGATCAATATTTCAAAGTGTTACAAACGGAATGAATAGATTAGTATACCCCCCTCCTATGGTGGTGGGTATTATTAACACAAGTAAAAGCGTGCTAAGTTCGGCCGGGCCAAATTTTTTATACCCTCCATATCAAGTCATGAACCGATTGGGGCCATACTTGGTTTGGCTGTTGAAGACCAAAGTGAAAGTCATTGTGAAACATATATTGGCCAAATCGGATAATAAATGCGCCCTGTAGAGGCTAAAAAGTCAAGATCAGAGATCGGTTAGTATGGGAGTTATATCAGGTTATAAACCGATTTAGACCATACTTGCCACAGTTGTTGGAAGTCATAACGAGACATTTTATGTAAAATTCCAACCAAATTGGCTAATAAATGCGCCCTCTAGCGGCTCAGGAAGTCAAGGTCCGAGATCGGTTAATATGGGAGTTATATCAGGATATGAACCGATGTCAACCATATTCGGCATAGTTGTTGGAAGTAAAAACACAACACATCACGTAAAATTTCATCCAAATCGAATAATAATTGCGCCCTCTAGCGGCTCAAGAGTTCAAGATCCAAAATGGGTTTATATGGGAGCTATATCAGGTTTTGAACCGATTTGGACCATACTTGGCACAGCTGTAGGCAGAGAGAACAAAACACTTCATGCAAAAATTCCAGTTAAGTCGGATTACAATTGCGCCCTCTAGCGTCTCAAAAAGTCAAGATCCGAGATGGGTTTATATGGGAGCCATATCAGGCTATAAACCGATTTGGATCATACACAGCACAGTTGATGGAGGTGGAAACAAACACTTTATGCTCATTTTCAGCCAAATCGACTAATAATTGCGCCCTCTAGCGTCTCAAAAAGTCAAGATCCGAGATGGGTTTATATGGGAGCAATATCTGGATTTGAACCGATTTTAGAAGTATACTTGGCACAGTTGTTGAAAGTTATAACAAACTACTGCATGCAAAGTTTCAGCGGATTATAATTGCGCCCTCTAGCAGCTGAAGGAGTCAAGATCCAGGATCGCTTTATACAGCAGCTATTGGGTTGCCCAAACAGTAAATGCGGATTTTTCATATAGTCGGCGTTGACAAATTTTTTCACAGCTTGTGACTCTGTAATTGCATTCTTTCTTCTGTCAGCTATCAGCTGTGACTTTTAGTTTGCTTTAGAAAAAAAGTGTAAAAAAAGTATATTCGATTAAAGTTCATTCTAAGTTTTATTAAAAATGCATTTACTTTCTTTTAAAAAATCCGCAATTACTTTTTGGGCAACCAAAACAAGGACCAATATATCCCATTTACAATCCCAACCGACTTTTATTAATAGGAAGTATTCGTGCAAAAATTCCAAGCGCCTTGCTTTATTAGTTTGAAAGTAAGCGTGCTTTAGAAAGACAGACAAGGACAAGGACAAATCGGTAGAGAATGTTAGAAAAATTGCGCCTTGTAAGGGCTCAAGAAGTCAAATCGGTAGATCGGTTTATATGGGAGCTATATTAGGTTATATGCCGATTGGGACTGTACTTGGCACAGTTGGTGGAAGTCTAGGGTGAATACAGTTGCTAGTCGCGTGACCTCCAACCTAACCTAGGCTTTCATTTCCTTCAGAACTTTTCTGATCTAGCGGATGTGAACTTTCTCATTTTGTTGAACTTTTTAAAACGATCGTGAAGGGTCAACGGCAGAACTAGAAGGCATATTCCTTCTTCTATTCCTGTGATGTATCACAATGGATGAAAACGTTTAAATGAGTCTGATGGCAGACTGGCACTTAAACCTAACCAACCTACTAAATTTTTCTAAGAGTTCGATCATTTTATCGCATTATTACTGCAAATCGGACGAACATATATATATGGGAGCTATATCAAAATCTTAACCGATTTTTTTCCAATTTCAATAGGCTTCGTCTAAACGCCAGAAAAATGTATATGCCAAATTTGAAGACGATCGGATGAAAATTGCGATCTGCAGTTTGTACATAAATTAACATGGACAGACGGACAGACAGACGGGCATAGCTTAATCGCATCAGAAAGTGATTTTCAGTCGATCGCTATACTTAGCAATGGGTCTATCTCTCTTCCTTCTGGGTGTTACAAGTTATAATACCCTGCACTAAGTTATAATACCCTGTACCAAAGTAATGGTTTAGAGTAACACATGAGCTCCCTACACTCAATGGAATGATGACATTTCAATAATTATTTGAATATCCTCGCCAACGATGATGTTGAGACATTTTTGAATATGCCAAAAACTGCCGATTTGCACATTTCTTAAGTAGTAATTAACTAATTGTGTCACTATAACAATGCTGTCATGAGGCTATTGCAAGTGTGAGGCTGCCATTTAGTTAGCCTTAGAGAGAAAGTCACCAATACCAGCACACATGTGCACATTCGAGCTTTTCTCCACCCAAGAGCACAGAGCTGTGCATGCATGGAACATATGTTCTTGTTTGGCCTGAATGACAGCTTAAATGTTTGTCTTTTAACGAAACAATACATTCCAATGCTAACACACACACACACACACACACACACATGTATATATGGAGATGAAAATGGCACACACTTGTACCCACACTGAGGAGAAGAGCATAGAACAGAGGTCATCAATAAAGCACAGCTGACGCAAATGTGAGCATGGTAACAATTCACTTTGTGCTTGTTTTTCCTCTGTGGTATGAGTTTCCCGAACGGATATATGAGCGTCTGTGTGTCTGTGTGTGTATGAGTGCCACTTTTGTGTCCAAAATCTTTCTTTTCGTTGCCAAACAAAGCCACACTATTCCAGTTGGCGATAACACTATCGTAGGTATGAGCAAGTACCATATCATGGAGCTGAAAAAGTTTTGCAAAGACGAAATTGCTATAAAGGGTGATTTTTTAAGAGCTATAGGAAAGTTTTTCAAAAAAAAAAAAAAAAAAACACATAAAATTCAGAAAAATGTATGAAAAATGCATGAAATCTTTATTTGAATCGATAATACGGCGTTTGAAGATTATTTTATGCAAATGCTGCCCGTGACTGCGCCTCAAATGGTCTATCCGCTTAGTCCGGTATCTCACGAATAAATGCTTCAATGTTGTCTTCCAATGGGTCAACTGAAACGGGCTTGTCTGCATAGACATGAGCTTTAATATAGGCCCACAAAAAATAGTCTAGAGGCAATAAATCGCACGATTTAGGTGATCAATTGATCGATCCCGAAGGTGAAATAAAATGTTCACCGAACTCGCCTCTCAATAAGTCCATTGTTACATGTGCTGTGTGGCATGTAGCATCGTCTTGTTGAAACCACATGTCATGCAAGTCAAGCTTTTGCATTTTGGGCAAAAAAAAAAAAAAAATTGGATATCATAGCATAGCCTTTGTTTGTCTATAAAGAGTTACCGGGCAAGAAACTTGACAAATGCAATCCATGTTGGAGAATTTAGAAAATTCGCCGTGGACAAACTTAGAACGCTTTTACTTGTTATACCCAGCACCGTACGATAAGGGGGTATATGCATTTAGTCAATCCGTTTGCAACACATCGAAATATCAATTTCCGACCCTACAAAGTATATAGATTTCGGGGAAGGAGTGCTGGCCTAAATACATGGTCCTACATTTGGATATCAAATTCGTAATCTACTCCCAAATACCTTTATTTGAGCCTCATTAAAAAATTGCTGTTTGTGGGGTATTTTGGGAAAGGGGTAGACCCGCAGAAAATTGGTCCCAAAAGTGGGTATCAATTCTTGCTCTACCCCGCAATGCCTTTCATTTAAGCTCCACATTGACATGGTCGGTAAATATGCCCGATTTAGGGGTGTTTTGGGGATTGGGGTGGTCCCCCAAATACTAAGCCCGGAAAATATATCAGCAACGTGCTCTATTCTCATATATCTATACATCATTTATTTGAACCCCATATTGCCATTGACCTCAAAAATCAAATTTGATTTCAATCTCCTTTAAACTCCTTATTGCAAAAGTCAGCAAATAAGTCCGGATTGGGGTATGGGCCCTAAAAACAATGAATATCGAGCTCCACTGTCTTGAAGATCCAAATTGTCTTGATGAGCATATACGTCCTACTTGGGGATTGTTGTGGTGTTGGGACGTCCCTTAGACAGTTGGTCCCTAATGTTGATATCGGATACGTGGTCTACTCCCAAATACATTTTATTTGAGCACCATATTTCCAAAGTCGGCAAACATGACCGGCTTGGAAGGTGTTTTGGGGGATGGGCGGCCTCACTAAGTTGGCCTTGAAAATATATATCGGATTTGTGTTCTACTCTAAAAACCTTTAAGCCTCATATTGCAGTAGTCAGCAAATATTTCCTATTTGGGTGGTGTTGTGGGGGTGGGGTGGCCCCATAGACACTTTTCCCGAATATTGATATCAGATTTGAGCTTTGCTTCCAAAGACCTTTCATTTGAGCCCCATATTGCCATGGTCGTAAATTTGTCCCCTTTGGGGGATGTTTTTGGGGAGAAGCGACCCCCAAACACTTGGTCCCATGTTTAGATTCGTATTCTACACTCAAATACCTTTTATTTAAGCCCCATATTGCCATGGTCAGTAAATAAGTCCTGTTTGGGGGGTGTTTTGGGGAAGGGGTGGACTACCAGAAACTTGGTCCCACATTTGGAAATTAGATTCGTATTCTACTAGTAAATACCTTTCATGGGAGTCCCATATTGCCATGGTCGGTAAATATGTCCGATTAGTGGTGTTTTGGGGGTTGGGGTGATCCCCCTAACATTTGATCCGACAATTGGATATCAGATTCGTTTTCTTATTCAAAATATCTTTCATTTGAGTTCCATATTGTCGTGATTGGTCTAAATATATGTTTGGTAAGTTTTAGGATGGGGCGGCCCTCCTAGGTATCCCGTCCGAAATTTGGATACCAAATATTTATTTTTAGGGTACTATATGAGAGCACACAAAATTTCGCTTAAATCGCATCACTCATCACTAAGATCTGGTGTTTTTGAAAATTTGGGGAAAGGGGGAGGATCCGATCCCCCCCTTCGGATATCAAAAAATGTAGTACCCTATATTCACCGGGGTCTCAAACTCTACCATCTGTGAACATTTCATGAAAATCGGTTGAACCGTTTTTGAGTCCATACGGAACAGACAAACAAACTAACAAACAAACAAAGCGCAACAATTTCATTTTTATACCCTCCACCATAGGATGGGGATGTCTTTCTGGATGTATCTCCTAAACTATGCGTCCTAGAGGGAAATGGGCCATAATTCGTGACTCCACCGAAATGTAGTACCCTAGTTTCACCACGAAAAAAATTTCAAACAAACAAACAAACAAACAAACAAACAGGCCGATCTGCCGATACAGGGTGCAATGCCTATAAATCATTTAATTTGTAACCGATTTTGCTGACATTTGAAATAGTGGGTAGTTTTAGGCCTTCCAGCCTAAATGTGGTTCAGATCGGGCAATATTAACATATAGCTATCATATAGACCGATCTGACGATAAAGGTTCTGAAGCCCATAAAAGCTTTATTTTTTAAACCAATTTCGCCGAAATTGGCAATAGAGAGTATTTATGGGCCTCGCGACATATGACCCAAATATGGTTCAGATCGGACAATATTTAGATATAGCTGTCATATAGACCGATCTGCCAATAATGGGTCCGAAGTCCCGAAAAGCTTTACTTTTTATCCGAATTGGCTGAAATTTGAAACAGTGAGTAGTTTCAGGCCTCCCAATATCCGATCCAAATACGGTTCAGATCGGACTATATTTAGATCTAGCTGTCATATAGGCCGATCTTTCGATAAAGGGCCTGAAGCCTATAAAAGCTTTATTTTTTAATCGATTTCGCTGAAATTTGAAATAGTGAGTAGTTTAAGGCGCCCCCGACATCTGAGCCAAATATGATTCAGATCGGACCATATTTAGATATAGCTGTCATATAGACCGATCTGCCGATAAGGCGTCTAATGCCCACAAATCATTTATTTTGTAACCGATCTCGCTAAAATTTGAAAAAGTGGGTAATTTTAGGCCTTCCAACATCGGACCTAAATATGGTTCAGATCGGACTTTATTAATATATAGCTTTTATATAGACCGATCTGCCGATAAAGGGTCTGAAGCCCATAAAAGCTTTTAATCGATTTCGCCGAAATTGGCAACAGAGAGTATTTATGGGCCTCCCGACATCTGACCCAAATATGATTCAGGTCGGACTATATTTAGATATGGCTGCCATATAGACCGATCTGCCGATAATGGGTCCGAAGCCCCTTAAAGCTTTACTTTTTATCCGAATTGGCTGAAATTTGAAACAGTGAGTAGTTTTAGGCCTCCCGACATCTGACCCAAATATGATTCAGATCGGACTATATTTAGATATGGCTGCCATATAGACCGATCTGCCGATAAGGGGTCTGAAGCCCATAAAAGCTTTATTTATTACCCGATTTCGCTGAAATTTGAAACAGAGAGTAGTTTTAGGCCTCCCGACATCTGAACCAAATATGGTTCAGATCGGACTATATTTAGATATAGCTATTATATAGACCGATCTCGCGATAAAGGGTCTGAAGCCCATAAAAGCTTTATTTATTACCCGATTGCGCTGCAATCCGAAACAGTGGGTTATATTAAGCCTACCAACCTTTTTACTTGTTTTTTGTATACTCTTCTCTTCTATTGTACATATTTTTTTCTCTGGGGCATCACAATGGGCTAATAGTGGGCTCCGAGTGAACACATCTTTCTGATGGGCCACCCATTCCAATTTTCACCTTGCCTTTGGTTTTCATTTTTAAACATGGTGGCCTTAGGTAAATTTCCACTGAAACTTTCTAGGAAATATCCCATATACCATGGCAGCTAAGCGTCCATGCTGACAGACACTCACATGAATTGGTTTTTAATGGATCCTCGCTACATGTTTGACCTGCTCTTATGCCCAAGTTCGCAGAAGGCACACATCAGCCCACAAGAAGAGAGAAAAACAATAATAATTTTTTTTTTGTTGATTCTTTTGCAAAGCTAAGAAAAAAGGACATTTTAGAAATAAATGATGATGACGAAACAGAGATGGCAATTAGAGAGGGTGAGAGATGGTAGGTAGCCACATATTGGAATAATAAAGCACATGTCGAACAAACACAGCGATGCTGATGGCTATGGCGATGGCTATGGCGATGGCTATGGCGATGATGATGACGACGACGACGACGACGACCATATTAAATGACAAAGTAATTTGATGTCAACACACTGAAGACTGATGGCATGGCATTCTATGCCATAAAATGTCCATATGCCTGAATGGCATTGCCATCAGTGTCTCTGTAGTGACACACATGGCCATTTTAGTGTATGGTATGGAAATTTTCCAAATGGAAATATTAAAAAAAAAAAAACAAATAGATAAACATATGGGGCTTAACACAAGAAGGTGCCGTGTTTTGATGTTTTCATTTTCTTTTCCAGTGATTTAATAAACCATTTGGCTAAAACTCTTAACCGCTGTTTGAACTCCCTACCCATTTTATATTCCACATGAGATTTTTCATTCTAAATCATTGCAGCCAATTATGATTATCTTACTCTGGAGATAAGGCGCTAAAATGTAGTTGTTATTGAAAAGTAAATTTATAAGGTGTGGGACACTCTAATACCCACTATGGACATTAGAGGGTCCCAAAGAACAAAAACTATTTTTTTTTTTTTTGAAAATCATACCCTCCATTTCTTTCCCTTTGGACCCCAATAAGAAAAAATACGAAATATTATGGCGATCGGTTTATGATGACACATGACTTCCAAAGTTGGATGTGGGTACTACCTATTACGAAAAAAATGTTAAAGCCTTTTGGAGTAGGCTAGAAATGGACTCCAAAAAATCAACATCTGCTGTGGTGGCGTCAAACCGCAGCATATTGTCCTCCCCTCCTTGAGGGTGTGGGTGCCTTGGCACCTGTAGTCGAGAGTAATGCCACAAGCGCACAACTAGCCGTCAGAGTAATTAACGAGGAAGTGATGGATAAACCAGAGGGATTTATAGTTCGTCCCCAGCCTCTGAGTAAAGGTGGTGTTTCTGACTCGGATTCAGACAGCTACTGTGTTCAATGAAACAGTCATCGCAGCCGAGTCGACAGATGAGGGCATTGGGATGACAGCAGAAGTGAGCGATGGCTTTGCTAAGCTCACAAGCAGACCGAGAAAGCGATCCGGTGCACGACGAAGGAGACAGAGGAGTATGCAACGGCAGCGTAATAGGGCAAAAGTGCAGCATGCTGGAAGGGATAGAACTGACATTCCAAGCACTTCTACGGAAACTGGACAAAGAATCAGATCTACCGAAGACCATAACACTGCTAGAATGCTGAAGAAGAACAAAGAGCTCCCCGCTTTCAAGTAAAAACAAGAAATAAAAAAGAGAGATCGATTCATTGGGTTGCCCAAAAAGTAATTGCGCATTTTTCATATAGTCGGCGTTGACAAATTTTTTCATAGCTTGTAACTCGGTAATTGCATTCTTTCTTCTGTCAGTTATCAGCTGTTACTTTTAGCTTGCTTTAGAAAAAAAGTGTAAAAAAGTATATTTGATTAAAGTTCATTCTAAGTTTTATTAAAAATGGATTTACTTTTTTGTAAAAAATCCGCAATTACTTTTTGGGCAACCCAATATATGGGAGCTGTATCGGGCTATAGACCGATTCCAACCATAACAGACACACATGAGAGGATCCGTCGTACAGGCTCAAGAAGTCAAGTCCCTAGATCTGTTTATATGACAGCTATATCAGGTTATGGACCGATTTGAACCATACTTGGCACAATTGTTGGATATCATAACAAAACACGTCGTGCAAAATTGCATTTCAATCGGATAAGATTTGCGCCCTCTAGAAGCTCAAGAAGTCAAGACCCAAAATCGGTTTATATGGCAGCTATATCGGGTTATGAACCGATTTCAACCATACTTGGCACAGTTGTTGGATATCATAACAAAATACTTCGTGCAAAAATTCAGCCAAATCGGATAAGAATTGCGCCCTCTAGAGGCTCAAGAAGTGAAGACCCAAGATCGGTTTATATGGCAGCTATATCAAAACATGGACCGATTTGAACCATACTTAGCACAGTTGTTGGATATCATAACAAAATACTTCGTGCAAAAATTCAGCCAAATCGGATAAGAATTGCGACCCCTAGAGGCTCAAGAAGTCAAGACCCAAGATCGGTTTATATGACAGCTATATCAGGTTATAGACCGAATTGAACCATTCTTGGCATAGTTGTTGGATATCATAACAAAATACTTCGTGCAAAAATTCAGCCAAATCGGATAAGAATTGCGACCTCTAGACCCTCAAGAAGTCAAGACCCAAGATCGGTCTACATGACAGCTATATCAGGCTATGGACGGATTTGAACCATACTTGGCACAGTAGTTGGATATCATAACAAAATACTTCGTGCAAAAATTCATTCAAATCGGATAAGAATTGCGCCCTCTAGAGGCTCAAGAAGTCAAGACCCAAGATCGGTTTATATGGCAGCTATATCGGGTTATGGACCGATTTGAACCTTATTTGACACAGTTGTTGAAAGTAAGAATAAAATATGTCATGCAAAATTTCATTCCAATCGGGTAAGAATTGCGACCTCTAGAGGCTCAAGAAGTCAAGACCCAAAATCGGTTTATATGACAGCTATATCAGGTTATGAACTGATTTGAACCATACTTGGCACAGTTCTTGGATATCATAACAAAACACGTCGTGCAAAATTTCATTCCAATCGGATAAGAATTGCGACCTCTAGAGGCTCAAGAAGTCAAGACCCAAGATCGGTCTACATGACAGCTATATCAGGTTATGGACCGATTTGAACCCTACTTGGCACAATTGTTGGATATCATAACAAAATACGTCATGCAAAATTTCAGCCAAATCGGATAAGAATTGCGGCCTCTAGAGGCTCAAGAGGTCAAGACCCAAGATCGGTTTATATGACAGCTAAATCAGGTTATGGACCGATTTTAACCATACTCGGCACAATTGTTGAATTTCATAACAAAAAAACGTCGTGCACAATTTCATTCCAATCGGATAAGAATTGCGTACGGTAGAGGCTCAAGAAGTCAAGACCCAAGATCGGTTTATATGGCAGCTATATCAAAACATGGACCGATATGGCCCATTTACAATACCAACTGACCTACACTAATAGGAAGTATTTGTGCAAAATTTCAAGCGGCTAGCTTCACTCCTTCGGAAGTTAGCGTGCTTTAGACAGACAGACGGACGGACGGACATGGCTAGATCGACAAAAAAATCAAGAATAAATATACCTTATGGGGTCTCAGACGCATATTTCGAGTAGTTACAAACAGAATGACGAAATTAGTATACCTCCCATCCTATGGTGAAGGGTATAAAAAATACAACAAATTTGCCTATGAACATTCCACTTAGGAACAGGGGCAAACTTCTCACACATCATGGAGTGCAGTCCGATTCAAGTTTTAAGCTCAATGATAAGGGGCCTCCTTTCTACAGCCGAGTCCGAACGGTGTGCCGCAGTGCGACACCTCTTTGGAGGGAAGTTTTACATGGCATAGTACCTCACAAATGTTGCCAGCATTACGATGGGGAAAACCATCGTTGAAAATTTTTTTCTAATGGCCTAGCCAGGATTCGAACCCAGGCATTCAGTGCCATAGGCAGACATGCCAACTTCTGTGCTACGGTGGCTTTCAAGTACTGTGGGAAAACCAAGCCAGCCATACCGCAATGGAGAATCCAGACAGTGTCTTGCGGAGTTAGACAAAGTTGGTACAGGAACGAAGGAAGCGCGCATGGTCCTTAAGTCTTAATGAAGGACTGTGACTTGCAAACTGAGGCCACAGCCATCACAGAAAAAGAAGATGGTCGAAAAGAATGACAAGGAGCCGCCCTCTTACGCCACAGTGGCAAGAAAGCACAACAGAGATGAGCTGACTTATGCAGTCATCAATATCGGCTGTGCACCAGGTGTGCACCATCAGATCATCGGTCCCCATGTGGAGGATCTGGTTAACGATAGGATTTTTGAACATGTGTGGAACTCTGTAGAGGGTCCACCTATGCAAATGATGAGCTGCGAGTTTCAAAGGGACATCTTTACGCTGCGTTTTGCGTCGGCAGAATGTATTGATGCCGGTTGTTTTCCCCTCCTAATGCTGGCAACATTTGTGAGGTACTATGCCATGTAAAACTTCTCTCCAAAGAGGTGTCGCACTGCCGCACGCCGTTCGGACTGGGCTATAAAGAGGAGGCCCCTTATCATTGAGCTTAAACTTGAATGGGACAGCACTCATTGATATGTGAGAAGTTTGCCCCTGTTTCGTAGTGGAATGTTCATGGGCAAAGTTGGTATTTGTATCATGGAATACCCCATACATGTATACAATATTTATTATTTTTCTATTTCAGCAAAAATGTATTTGTGCCAAAGGCATCTTTTTATTTACATAAATATCCTCATATTTAGGTATGCATGACCTGGCCTTTGATTTCTTCCTCTGGTTTCATAAAAAATACAAGATTTTAAAATAGGAATAAAATTAACATTTGATTGACATTTAACATGTTCAGAGTCAAGGGGAAAGAAGGATGTCATGCAAAAGGTAGGCGACCACCATCCCATGTAGAGAGAGCCCCAGTTGTTGAACAATGGAACATTATGCCAATATTGAGAGTGAGTTTAGCTACGACTACACAAAACTTGTCAAATGTCAACAGACAATAGGATATTCCGGACTCTCTCTCTCTCTCTCTCTCTCTCTGCTGTGTGGGTGTACTTGAGTGTGGTATGATTAAAAAGTTTATGGCTTTTAAACCTAAATTTGAGGTTTGTTCGGCATTTTAGATTACAATTATAAAGGACAAAGCACATGTTTTTTTTTTTTGGAGCTTGTCAAAAGCCATGTTTATTTTACTTGTTGTTAGTTTTGAATTCCTGGAATCAGAAAATTTGTCTATTGTTGGGACTGAACTAAAAACAAGTAGGAAATTTATAGCTTTTTTCCATAAACAGACATAGGAGACAACAAGGATCAAGGATAAAACAAAGAAAATCGTGCCAAGTTCGGCCGAGCCGAATCTTGGGAGCCCACCACCATGGATTCTGCTAAAATATGGGAGCTATATCAGGTTATGGACCGATTTGGACCTTACTTGGCTCAGTTGTTGGAAGTCATAACAGAGCACCACCTGCAAAATTTCAGCAAAATCGGACAAAAATTGGGGATTCCAGGGACTCAAGAAGTCAAATCGGGAGATCGGTTTATGGGGGAGCTATATAAGGTTATGGACCGATTTGGACCTTACTTAGCTCAGTTGTTGGAAGTCATAACGGAACACCACATGCAAAATTTCAGCCAAATCGGATAGAAATTAAGACTTCCAAGGGCTCAAGAAGTCAAATCGGGAGATCGGTTTATATGGGAGCTATATCAGGATAATGACCGTTGTGGACCGTACTTGGGATAGTTGTTGGAAATCATAAAAGAACACAACGTGCAAAATTTCATCCAAATCGGTCAAAAAATGGGGCTTCTAGGGGCTCAAGAAGTCAAATCGGGAGATCGGTTTATATGGGACCTATATCAGGATAATGACCGTTGTGGACCGTACTTGGCATAGTTGTTGAAAATCATAAAAAAACACAACGTGTAAAATTTCAATCAAATCGGATAAAAATTGAGACTTCCAAAGGCTCAAGTAGTCAATTCGGGAGATCGGTTTATATGGGAGCTATATCAGGATAATGACCGTTGTGGACCGTACTTGGCATAGTTGTTGAAAATCATAAAAAAACACAACGTGTAAAATTTCAACCAAATCGGATGAAAATTGCGGCTTCCAGGGGCTCAAGCAGTCAAATCGGGAGATCGGTTTATATGGGAGCTATATCAGGATAATGACCGTTGTGGACCGTACTTGGCATAGTTGTTGGAAATCATAAAAGAACACAACGTGCAAAATTTCATCCAAATCGGACAAAAATTGCGGCTTCCAGGGGCTCAAGAAGTCAGATCGTGAGATCGGTTTATATGGGAGCTATATCAGGATAATGACCGTTGTGGACCGTACTTGGCATAGTTGGTGGAAATCATAAAAGAACACAACGTGCAAAATTTCATCCAAATCGGACAAAAAATGGGGCTTCTAGGGGCTCAAGAAGTCAAAACGGGAGATCGGTTTATATGGGAGCTATATCAGGATAATGACCGTTGTGAACCGTACTTGGCATAGTTGTTGGAAATCATAAAAGAACACAACGTGCAAAATTTCATCCAAATCGGACAAAAATTGCGGCTTCCAGGGGCTCAAGAAGTCAGATCGTGAGATCGGTTTATATGGGAGCTATATCAGGTTATAGACCGATTTGAACTTTACTTAGCTCAGTTGTTGGAAGTCATAACGGAACTCCACATGCCAAATTTTAGCCAAATCGGATAAAAATTGAGACTTCCAAAGGCTCAAGAAGTCAATTCGGGAGATCGGTTTATATGGGAACTATATCAGGATAATGACCGTTGTGGACCGTACTTGGCATAGTTGGTGGAAATCATAAAAGAACACCACATGCCAAATTTCAACCAAATCGGATGAAAATTGCGGCTTCCAGGGACTCAAGAAGTCAAATCGGGAGATCGGTTTATATGGGAGCTACATCAGGTTATAGACCGATTTCGACCATAGTTTACACAATTGTTGGAAGTCATAACGGAACACCACATGCCAAATTTCAGCCAAATCGGGTGAAAATTGAGGCTTCCAGGGGCTCAACAAATCAAATCGGGAGATCGGTTTATATGCGAGCTATATCCAAATCTAAACCCATATGGCCCATTTGCAATCCCCAACGACCTACTTTAACATAAAGTATCTGTGCAAAGTTTCAAGCGGCTAACTTTACGCGTGCGATAGTTATTTCGACAGATGGACGGACATGGCTAGTTTGGCTCAGAATGTCGAGACGATCAGAAAGATGGGGTGGGGGATTATGGGGTCCTACATCAATATATCGAGGTGTTACAAACGGAATGACTAGACTAGTATACCCCCATCCTAAGATGATGGGTATAAAAAAACGTTTGACCTTTGTGCTCTCTAACTTTCTTAAGGCCATTACTTTTAAGTTACCGAAACGAAGTACATTAGGGTGGATTTATTATAACAGATATTATTTGGATTTTTTTTCGAGGTCTTTGGATCTTGTTGAGCATTTTTTCCCAAAAAAGAAGCATGTACATAAGGGTGATTTAATTTCTAAGGGCCACAAAATAAACTCCAAATGTTTATCAAAATCGTAGTCTACGACTAATGCTAAGCAATTTTGCCCAAAAAACCATGGGTCTTTATTAAAAATTTTACTTCCCGACTTAACAACAAAACCAGCTGAACCGGGCCCGCTACGCTGTGCCTGCTTTTACTTTATATGGAACAATCCTTATCCTTTGAATCTTTTTTTGCGATAGTATAAGAGATTTTAGTGAAATACCATGTAAATGGTATGAATATCGAGCTTCGCTTTCTTTAAGATTCAAATTATCATGGTGAGCAAATACATCCAAATACCTTTCATCTCCTCCATATTCCCATAGTCGCCACATATGACCGTTTTGGCGAGTGTTTTCAGGAATGGAGCGCCCACTCAGTGACTAAGTTCTGTTTGAGGGGTGTTTTGGGGAGGGGGTGAACACCCAAAAACTTGATCCCACATTTGGATATTAGATTGTTATTCTACTCGCCAATACCTTTCATTTGAGTCCCATATTGCCATGGAAGGTAAATATGTCCGATTTTGGAGTGTTTTGGGGGGACCTCCCCAACGGTCCCCCAAACACTTGGTCCTACAATTAGATGTCAGATGCCTTTTCTACTCCTAAATACCTTTCATTTGAGTCCCATATTGTCGTGATTGGTGTATATATATATTTGGAGGGTTTTAGGGTGGGGCGGCCCCCCTAGGTACCCCATCCGAAATTTGGATACGAAATTTTCGTTTTAAGGTCACTATAAGAGAGCACACAAAATTTCGCCTCAACCATAACACCCATCTACGAGATCTGGCGTTTCGGGAAAATTAGGGTAAAGGGGAGGGTCCTACCCCTCTTCAGATATCAAAAAATTTAATACCCCATTTTTAACGCGGGATCATTATGCACGCTCTGGAAAAATTGCAAGAAAATCGGTTCAGCCGTTTTTGAGCCTATACGGAACACAAATTCATTTGTATATATAAGACAAGTAAAAGAGTGATAAGTTCGGCCGTGCCAAATCTTGTATACCCTACACCATGGAAGCCATTTTTCAAGTTCTTTGAGTGACATTTTCAAATGTATATGAGCTATATCAACTATTTGACCGAATTGGACTGTACTTGTCATGGCTGTTAGAAGTCATAGAAAAAATTGGAAAGCCCTAGTGAGGCAAATAGGTTGCGCAAAGTGCTCTCGAAGGATCCCATCACGTCTAGTTCCCTGCGGAGGGAGGACGGGACTTACACTGAGAGTGGGCAGGAGACGGTGGAACTCCTGATGGAGGCTCATTTCCCAGGTGGACAGGAAGTGGTCGGCGATCAAGACATCGCAATACCTACACATGGCCTTAACGGATGACCTCATCAGGGACATCGTGGACGAGGAGAAGATAGCGTGGGCGGTCCTCTCTTTCCGGTCATTAAAGTCCGGTCCGGTCCTGACGGAATTATCCCACCACTGCTGCAGGAGTCCCTTAGAGCCACCCTGCCATGGCTTTAGCAGATCTTCAGGTAGAGCCTGGCATGTTCCTACACACCGAGGGCATGGAGGGAAATCAAGGTGGTCTTTATCCCCAAGGCGAAGGATTATAGGCCTATTAGTCTGTCATAGTTTTTGCTGAAAACACTGGAAAGACTGATTGATCTGAAGTTGAGAGGGGAACTGACGCCGGGGGGCTTCAGTGGGGCACAAAATGCATACCTCAAAGGCAGGTCGGTGGAGATGGTCCTTCACGAGGTGTTACAGGAGGTCGAGATGTCTCTCCGACAGAAGGATTACCCTTTGAAGGCCTTCTTGGATATTAAGGGGGCCTTCAATAATGTGGAGATTAAGGCGATAGTCGCCGCACTGGACCCCCAATCCCCCAAAGAACAATAAGTATGCTTTATGACAGGATTATTAATGCGAAGCTGGGAGATAGTGTGGTCAGAAGGCCCGTGACCAGAGGAACGCCCCTAGGAGGAGTATTCTCACCGATTCTATGAAACCTCGTGATTAATGAAATCCTAATGGATCTCGGTGGGGACGGCACTAGGATTATCGCTTATGCGGACGACGTCGTGCTGCTGGTCCGCGGCAAGTTTCTGTTGACGATCAGCAAGATTATGGAAGGGTCACTGAGGAGGTTGTTGCGATGGGCCACCAGAAAAAGAGTTGATGACCAACCCAGGGAAGACAGAGCTGGTTCTCTTTACGCTTAGATATCAGATATCTGAGTTCAGACTCCCGTCCTTGGAAGGGCTCATCCTGCGGCTGTCGAAGGAGGCAAAGTACCTAAGTACAGTCCTCGATTCGAAACTGTCTTGGAACAGAAACACCGAGGAAAGACGCCGTACGGCAATGTGCGGTTTTAATTCGTGCAGGAGAATGTGCGGTAGGAAGTGGGGACGTTATTTCAACATTAGATTTGAATCCTAATGTCGTTTCTTTTAATTCCCAGTTCTTTCTTTTAATTCCCATACTGCCCCGATGCAACTGCATATCCTATTGATGAAAGACTGTTAGTTGTGGCTACCCAGATGGCTTAATATAAATGGAGTAAAGGGGTCTGGTAGTATATACTGTAGAATCAGCGAGCGAGATCTACAATAAGCCCTTTGAATATGAACAAAAGCACTTCCATATTTAAGAAAATTTTAATACTTACTTATTCAGAAAAACCATTTTTGTAATAGAGTTCACTTACCTGAAAAAGAAAGAAAATAATTATTTTTTAAATCTTCTCAAATAAAAACAAGTTATAGTCCGATTCAGATCATAAATTAATTGAATGCTGAACATTGTAGAAAACATTTGGTAATATTTAAGTCCGTATGGATAAGAACTGCGTCTTGTAGGAGCTCCAGAAGCAAAATCAGGATCAATATAGATCGATTCAGGCCATATTATTCTACCCTTCGTTCCGCTTTATCTACAGCCCCAAAGCAAATGAGATCCATGGATCATTCCAATCGGGTAAGAATTGCGACCTCTAGAGGATCAAGAAGTCAAGATCCCAGATCGGTTTATATGGCAGCTATATCAAAACATAGACCGATTAAAACCATACTTAGCGCAATTATTGGAAGTGATACCAAAACACCACGTGCAAAATTTCAGTCAAATCGGACCACAATTTGGCCCTCTAGAGGCTCAAGAAGTCAAGACCCAAGATCGGTTTATATGGCAGCTGTATCAGGTTAAGGACCGATTTGCGCCATACTTAGCACAATTATTGGAAGGGATACCGAAACACTACGTGCAAAATTTCAGTCAAATCGAACCACAATTGCGCCCTCTAGAGACTCAAAATCAAGACCCAAGATCGGTTTATATAACAGCTATATCAAAATATGGACCGATTTGAACCATACTTAGCGTAGTTGTTGGAAGTGCTATCGAAACACTACGTGCAAAATTTCAATAAAATCGGATAAGAATTGCGCCCTCTAGAGGCTCAAGAAGTCAAGACCCAAGATCGGTTTACATGGCAGCTATATCAAAACATGTACCCATTTAGTCCATTTACACTACCAACCGACATACACTAATAACAAGTATTTGTGCAAAAGTTCAAGCGGCTAGCTTTACTTCTTCGGAAGTTAGCGTGCTTTCGACAGACAGACGGACGGACGGATGGACATAGCTAGATCGACTTAAAATTACATGACGATCAAAACTTTATGGGGTCTCAGATGCATATCCACCTCCCAATGGTGGAGGGTATAAAAATAAATAAATAAATGAGTCTTAACATTCCTCAACTTAATGCAGTAAAATGTTTCCAAAGCCTGGTTTTAAATGTTGCCGAGTTACTGAGTAATTGCAGATCGTTAGGAAGTGAGTTCCAGAGACGTACAGCGAATATGAACATAACTTTAGCTTAGTTTAGCTTACGTCTACTTACCGAGTCGCAGTTAGCAAACAACTCACAGCCGTAGAGAAGTGACAAGATAAGTCTCTGCCAAGAGAGACCTAAACCGCAGCGGAGTAGCCGACTGAGTGGCCCAGAGAGTGCGCAATTTTGAATATCCCTAACCAACGACAGAGTCGATATGATTACTCCATGTCAGAGTGCTGTTAATAACCACTTTGCAAGTTCTTTGCATGAGGAACAATTTCCAGTCTAGCGTCGTTAATGAATATACCGACATCACATGAAAAACGAGACAGCCTGTTTCTGATTACAACACACTTGAACTTTACAGGGTTGAGACACTGGCCTTTGGTTTTCGGCCACGTGCTGACTCTTGACAGATCATGATTAAGCAGACGTATGTTTTCAGCAATCTCAACCCTCGGAATGCCGATATATATCTGTACATCGACAGCGTACATATGTGCCACACAATAAGACAATTGACTCGCCAAGTCGTTACTGTACAATGAAAAGAGAAGAGGACCCAGAATTGATCCCTCAGGAATACCTTTTAGAACAAGCAGAGGTGCCGATAGAGAAGACTTAAAACTGACGGACTGAGTGCGGTGTGACAGGCACGACAAAATAAGACGAACGGACGTAGAAGAAAAATTGTAAATGTGTCTCATCTTATCACATAACAAGGAATGATCCACAGTGTCAAATGCCAAATTTATCTTGTCATTCTCCAAATTGACCCTGATGCTCTCAGTGACCTCTGTCAAGGCGGCTTACGCAGCTGTGGTTAGGTCGAAACCCGGACTGTCTCAAACCTAACAAAGAGTTCTCGTTGACAAAAGACGGCACAATTCCTATGTCTCGAATAACCTTCCACGTTCTCTTGGAACCTATTGCAGAATTGAAGCGTCTGTAATAGTAGTCTTTCGTGGCAATCTTAATCAACTTATTGACGTGGTCTCTTGCTGAGCGAAAGGCATCATGTAACTCAGGCGTCCTGATACGTCTTCACCTGCGATGCGATATATTCCTCTCGTAAATAGCCGAACGAATATCCCGGGAGAAACACGGTTTCGTTCTGGAGGACACTTCTCTAGTCTTGAGTGGAACCGTAAGTTCATGTAGGTCACGGATATTCCTTTGCAGAAAGTCAGATCCCAGTTGATGAGCATAGCAGTCGAAGGCAAAAAATCATGGTCGAGACTGGCAAAATCTCTATATGAATAAGTTTCCCTAGTCCTGGCGGCGTCTCTTCTTAGACAAAAAGAGGATAAAAGAAAAGATTTATAAATAATAAACACGTATGTTGATGGTCATGAGAGGATCCGTCGTACAAAATTTCAAATCGACAAATCGAATAATAATTACGACCTCTAGAGGCTCAAGAAGTCAAGATACCAGATCGGTTTATATGGCAGCTATATCAAAACATGGACCGATATGGTCCATTTACAATTCCAACCGACCTACACTAACAAAAAGTATTTTTGCAAAATTTCAAACGGCTAGCTTTACTCCTTCAAATGACGAAATTAGTATAAAAGATGAAGTCATGGTTCGAAAAACATGAGACGGACAGTTGGTCGTATAGGAGGACTCTACAAGTGTCACTAACAAAGTACAGATCGAGAAGCGTGCTGAAGGATGCGGAAAAATGCGTGTAAAACGTTAGAGTTGAAGTCCCCAGCAACCACATTGTCTGAGTAAGCAAGAGAGAGCGTGAGAGAGAGGCTCAAGAACAGAGAAAATATCTCGCATATCCGTACGGTTGTTCGGTCTATAAACGCACCCCACTAGGAGCTTTCTATCGGCAGCAGACACCTCAACAAAAACATACTCAATTGGGTCAACTGGGTTCGACTTTATACATAACTGAGTATTCAGGTAGTTTCTCACATACAGAGCGGTGCCGCCCCCACGACGTAATCTATCAGCTCTGTGCACACTATATTCTGAGCACCACACAGCCTGGAATTTTGAGCTCCGACTTGTGTGGTGTTCATCCTTGCCACGGGAAGCTTAGCTGAAAGCTACCGGTCGCGTCCACAGCTTGTGGATGGTGGAAAGCTCCGTTTTTATGCGGAGTAGCTGCTAATGCGTCTGCGGGCAGTCAGCAATTTTCGAGAGGAGAGTCTCAGTGAGGAGTCAGGTACTGGTACTGGTTCTTAATTAAATACTGAGTGCCAATGATACGCGATATGACAAGGCGAGTTAGTGGCGCCTTAAAGCTGCAAAAGAGCAACACAACGATGGCCGTTGGCCATGTTTTATAATATGCTGGACGTCGCTTCATTGGCCGCTTTTACGATTTATAACGAAATGAAGCCTATAAAAAAAGGAGTGACAGACGGCGGTCGTTCTTGTTACTGCTAACGAAACAATTGGCCATACAAAATATCGAAGAACGTGCCCTGAACAACCTCATAATCTCCTATCCAAGGATACGCAATGCGATGGAAGCATTCGATGTCAGGGTAAGAAAACATCTTCAAATTCAAGAACAGAATATATATTTATTTGTTTTTTATTTTAGCTTTTCATTTCAGGTATTGCCAAGACCGATGGAAGGCAATGTACCGTCGTTTGCGGCTAGGTCAAGTAGACCGTCATGTAGGCTTTGCCGTTCTGAGTACGGGCGACAGCGGAAAATGCGGGCATACTGCTTCGGCTGCGGCAACGCTGTTTGCGGAGAACATAGCACAATTTTACATCGCTGCAACACTTGGGCACAGGGCAGGGGACAAGAAGTACAATAGTCTTAAGAAAATTCAAGCAAAAAAAATTTAAAAATTATTTTTGTATGTAAAATTTAGTTATAAACAATGAAAGCAAAACAAAAAATTAAAAAAAAAAAATTTATATGAAAAAAAACATGATTTACAAAAAAGGTCCGTAGGGACCTTTTCACACGGCCGTGAAGTTTAGAACTGTCACTCATCGGAGGGTTAAATAACCAATGGCCAACATCAGCGTCTGTTCCCAGGTTAGGCGAGCGGCTCGCCACAACGAGCTAAATCGAATCAGAAACTGATTCTAAGCCCATCGGTATACTAATCAATAGGTTTAGAGCTTTGCGTTGCAAACAAATGAACAAATTTATAATACCCTGTACCACAGTGGTTGTGGATAATCACAGGAGTAATGCATAGTGAACTCTTAAAGTTATGGAAGGTAGGAAAGGGCGAAAGGGTTAAAAATTACACTCAATGTCAATATCACTTGGAGTACAATAAGAAGATATTGTAAACCTCTGTCTTGCAAACACAGCTGACAGTTTTAAATGAGAAATGATTTCGAGTGGTGTTCTTTGAGACTTTTCATAGCTAAAAGTATTTTTTTAACAATTTACTATTTCAAATGTTTAAAGGATTTTTTCTTAAAAAGAAGGTGAAAGGAGTTTCGTGCAAATTAATTTGCAGCTTCGCGTTCCGAGGAGAAAGTAGAATATATTTTAACAGAATTAACATGCATGCGAAGGAAGCTACTAGTTGGTGTAGTATACCGACCTAGTAAAAGGGTAAAATATTGGGTTGCCCAAAAAGTAATTGCGGATTTTTCATATAGTCGGCGTTTTTCACAGCTTGTGACTCTGTAATTGCATTCTTTCTTCTGCCAGTAATCAGATGTTACTTTTAGCTTGCTTTAGAAAAAAAGTGTAAAAAAAGTATATTTGATTAAAGTTCATTCAAAGTTTTATTAAAAATGCATTTACTTTCTTTTAAAAAATCCGCAATTACTTTTTGGGCAACCCAATATATAAATAATTTATTTGACAAATTTGTCCCAATAAGAACAAAAACTATTGAGAGTAGTGGAAGCCCATGGTTCGATAACGAAGTTAAGGCACTAATTGAAAGAAGAAATTATCTATACTCCCGTTGGAAACGTTTTAGGATATTTGAATTTCATAATGCTTACAAATTGCGCAAGGAATCTAGTAACTCTCTAGTAACAGGAAATTTCAGGAGGCATTAAACACAAAAGATACCTGGAGGCATATTAAGTCAATTGGAATAGGGGGAGATAATATAGCAGTTGATGATAATGTGGATTTGGATGGTATTAATGAAACTCTTTTAACTATATCTCTACCAAGGCCCAGTATTAACTTTTATGGGAATGTATTAAGTAATATTGACAATGATATTACTCCGCATCAGCTTTTTGATTTCGGACACTTTAAACCACATGACATCATCGATGCCGTCAATTCAATTGAATCTAATGCTGTAGGATCTGATCTAATTGATTTTGAATTTTTAAAAATAATATTTGCCCATATTCTGCCTTACATTTGTTATTTCTTTAACAATATTATATAAAGGAGCTGCTATCCACAATCCTGGAAACAGGCAAGAGTAGTCCTGGTACCGAAAAATAATCAATGAAGGTAGACCTAAGATATTTGAATACCTTTCGAACAAACAAATTTCGTAACATTTTGCGGATAACTCACTTTTTCCTCCAACCTCCAATCAGGATTCCGGCCGAAGCACAGTTGCAGTACCGCACTTTTGAAAGTTGTTGAAGATATTATAAGAAGTAATGTTGATCGCAACAAAATCACCTTTCTGGTTCTTTTAGAACATTCTAAGGCGTTTGACTCTGTTGACCCCAAAATTCTCTGTCTTAAACTTAAGCATTTTTTTAAATTTTCCGAATCTTGAACAAATCTGATTCAGTCCAATCTTTCTAATCGTAGCCAATCTGTATCAGTTGGATGCCTTCCAGTTTCACGAGGTGTCCCACAAGGTACGATATTAGGCCCTCTTCTTTTTTTCTTTATACACCAATGACCTTCCCAAACAGTTGCAGAGTTGTAGTGTACATATGTATGCCGATGATGTTCAATAAGCGCGTCAGCTGCGAAACTAACGACCTTCACAATATTAATGCGTGGGCGAATGCGAATGGCCTTCAATTGTATCCCTCCAAGTCAAAATGCATAGCTATTGCCGCTAAATATTAATATTGTAAATAATGGTTCTGCAATCGAAATGGTGACCTCAGCGAGTAATCTTGGCGTTGTTTTTGATGATAAATTATCATGGGGGAATCATATTAACTCGGCAGTTGGCAGGACGTATGGTGTATAAAGGACCTTATATATGAGTCGCTCGTATACTCCCATAGAAATCAGAATGCTCTTGGCAAAAACATATATCCTGCCAAAACTTTTATTGTATTGGGTTGCCCAAAAAGTAATTGCGGATTTTTCATATAGTCGGCGTTGACAATTTTACAATTTTTTTCAACGGCTTGTGACTCTATAATTGCATTCTTTCTTCTGTCCGTCATCAGCTGTTACTTTTAGCTTGCTTTAGAAAAAAAGTGCGCGAAATTTTGTTTACATTTGCTTGTTTGGCGTCAATTTTAATATGGAGCCCACAAAGGAGCATTTTCGTCATATTTTACTTTATTATTTCCGTAAAGGAAAAAACGCGCATCAGGTTGCTAAAAAGTTACGAGATGTGTATGGTGATAAAGCCTCAAAGGGAAGACAGTGTCAAAATTGGTTTCGCAAATTCCGTTCTGGAGATTTTTCACGTTCAGGTCGGCCAAATGAAGTTGATGATGACCAAATCAAAGCATTAATCGAATTGGATCATCATGTAACTGAGCGTGAGATAGGAGAGAAGTTAAATATACCAAAATCAACCGTTCATTATCACATAAAAAGTCTTGGACTGGTGAAAAAGCTTGATACCACATGTATTGAAAGAAATTCATTTAACAAACCGAATCAACGCTTGTAACAAGACTACCATTTATTTCGATCTTTGCAGAACTCCTTAAATGTTAAAACTTTCGGCAATGATGAGGCTATAAAATCACACTTGGTTCAGTTTTTTGCACATAAAGGCCAGAAGTTCGATGAGCGTGGAATACTAAATTTGCCAGGAAGATGGCAAAAGGTTATCAAACAAAATGGCAATTATACATTTGATTAAAGTTCATTCTAAGTTTTAGTACAAATGCATTTACTTTCTTTTAAAACAATCCGCAATTACTTTTTGGGCAACCCTATATATTCTTGTGAAATTTTTTCAAATTGTGATGCAGTTCTTTAACATAAATTACATGTTGCCTTTAATGAGGTTCCTAGATATGTTTTTGGTTTGCGTAGGAGAGATCGGATATCGGACTTTGCCAAACAGTTATATGATGATGCTGCTGGCACTGCACAAAATAATATACACAAATAAGCCGTCTTATTTGTCTGCTATACTTCGTTATGCTAATTCTAGTAGAGGCAAACAAGTGATTCAAATACGACACCAATATCGCATATCGGAGCAACCGATTTTTTTTTTTATCTGTGCAATACGCTCCTGGAATACTCTTCCCAAAAATATTCAAACTTGAAGTAACGAAAAAGCGCAATTTTCTCATTTGATTGATTATAACTCGGCCCTTTCGTCCCTTTTTAGAATTAGAAACTTTCGATTTATCAATGTGTCACACGCTTTACTGACATTACTTTTCCTCATCCTCCTCCTCTCCTCTCTACATTAAAAGCTTATTATTATAATATATTATAGAAAAAAGAGTCCATTACAAGTATAAAGAAACAAAAGGGAAAACAATTAATGAAAATTCTTCAGTTTTTCTGGAAAAATATGGGGTTATTAAGGCACGTTAAGTGATGAGATTTAAAACAAAGCATTTTTTTCATAATGTTGCTTCTTGTTTAGACCCTACACCACTACTGTGGTACAGGGTATTACAATTTAGTGAATTAGTTTGTAACACCCTACTATGAGAAACAAAGGAATAGTAAAAAATAGACCCCCCAAACGTTGACGATCAATGCTAACGAAAAAAGGACCATGATTTGGGGATCTGCACCTGGAATGTCCGCACTCTTTATAGAGATGGTGCAGTATACGCGCTGGCGGATGTATTAGAGAAGTACAAGGCAGGTATTACCGCCATACAGGAAGTGCGATGGACTGGGAATGGCGTCACTACAACACCAAACGGTGACGAACTGTGCTATAGCTGCCATAACACGAGGTATAAATTTGGCTGTGGATTTGTGGTTAGTCGGAGACTGAAACACCTAGTCTCCAGCTTTACTCCGGTGGATGCGAGGCTAGCCACAATCCGCGTAAAAGTCAAATTCTTCAACATCAGCCTTATTGTTCCCATAACCCGAAGGCAGACAAAGATGAGCAGGCCAAGGATATTTTCTACGAGCACCTAGAGAAAAAATATGACCGCTGCCCCGCCCATGATATTAAAATCGTTCTGGAAGATTTTAATGGGAAAATAGGGAAGAAAGACATTTTTGGTCCAACAGTCGGAAACTTTAGCCTACACGAGAGAAAGTCCAGTAATGGGTTGAGGCTGATAGATTTCGCCGCGGCAAAAAACCTGGTAGCCACAAAGCCACATGGCTGTCATCCGATCAAAACTTGAGAATCCAAATTGATCATGTTGTGATAGATGGAAGGCATTCATCCAGCTTGCTAGATGTACGATCCATGCGTGGAGCGACTATAGATTCGGATTAGATTAGCTTGTTGCAGCAAAGGTTCGCATCCGTTTGAACATGGCGAGAAAAGTACGATCTGACACTGCACGGAAGCGGGACATTGAAAAGCTGCAAACACAACAAATGGCAGCGGCATACTCCACTCGACTGACCCAACTCCTTGTTCCGATAATATAATGGCGCAGAGGCAAACCAATGCCCACTCCATGGATGCCGCGAAATCCGTACTTGGGTACCGGAAGTCTCCTCCAAAAAACCCATGGTACGACCAAGAGTGTCGAGATGCTACTGAAGCCAAGAATGCGGCATATAGAGCAACCCTGCATTTGGTAGCAACGCGCCAGGTGCAGGAGAGGTATCCGGAGAAAAGGAGAGATGAGAAACGTTTATTCCGAGAAAGAAAAAGGAAATGGATACACGTGAGTATGAGCGAATTGAGATGTACAGGAGTCAGAATGATGTACGGAAATTCTACCCAAGAATTAAACATCAAACCGATGGTTTTGATGGAGGCACATTCTCCTGCAGAGACAAAGAAGGTGCAGGAGAGGTATCCGGAGAAAAGGAGAGAGGAGAAACGTCTATTCCGCAGAAAGAAAAAGGAAATGGATAGACGTGAGTGTGAGCGAATTGAGATGTACAGGGGTCAGAATGACGTACGGAAATTCTACCCAAGAATTAAACATCAAACCGATGGTTTTGATGGAGGCACATTCTCCTGCAGAGACAAAAAAGGAAATCTGCTAACTGACACAGATAACATGCTGAGGATATGGAAAGAACTTTTTACCCAACTGCTAGTGTCCGACGTGGGCGGCGAAGAGGATACCGCAAAACCAATCCCTGATGATGGTATAGAATGTGTACCTCCTAGTTCAAATGGGGTCCAAGTAGCAGTGACCCGACTAAAGAACAACAAGGCAGCAGGAGCCGACGGGTTATCCGCTGAACTATTTAAGGCCGGAGGCGACACTCTATGTAGGCATATGAATCAGCTCGTCTGCGCAATCTGGCTAGAAGAACGCATACCCGAAAATTGGAACCTCAGCATACTATGTCCCGTACACAAGAAAGGAGCCAAGACGGAACGTGCCAACTACAGAGGGATAAATCTCCTTCCCCTCACATGCAAGATACTCTCGAGCGTAGTGTGTAAGAGATTAATATGTAAAGTCAATGAGATAATTGGGCCCTATCAAGGCGGCTTTAGACCTGGTAAATACACCCCGGAAGAGATATTCACATTGGAAAAGACCTGAGAAGGACAAATCAACACCTACAATATCTTTGTTGACTACAAAGCCGCTGTCGACACCCCTTTACGTTCAAAGCTATTTCAAGCCATGTATGAGTTTGGTATCCCTGCAAAATTACTAAGACTCTGCTGGATGACAATTGCTGATACGCGTTCCTCAGTAAGAATAGGAAAGAATCTCTCCGAACCATTTAATACCAAAGGAGGTTTCAGACAAGGAGACAGCCTATCGTGTTAACTCTTTAATATCCTATTGGAGAAGATTATACGAGATGCAGATGTGAATAAATATGGCACACTAATCACAAGAGAACACATGCTACTCGCCTATGCCAACGACATCGACATCATAAGTGGGCCACCGGAAGTAGTAACTGCGGCCTTCGAAAAAATCGAAAGAAAGTCAGTGAAAATGGGTCTGGTAGTAAAGGGAGATAAGACGAAATGGATGGTTTCAACTCCCAAAAAACCTTGCACAACCGAGCAGATAAAGAATATGGAGAAAGTTGAGAACCACATCTTTGTGATAGTCAGCAACTTTATCTACCTCGACACCGCCGTAACCGAAACGAATGATACCCGTTTTGGGAGAAAGCTTAGCATAATATTGGCAAACAGATTAGAAACAAAGCCCCCTCTCGACAGACGAAGATTACACAATACAAGCCACTGATACTACCCGTGTTGTTATATGGTTCTGAGGCATGGGTACTTGTGAAAACAGATGAGACAGTGCTTGGAGTGTTTGAGAGAAATATTCTTCGTCAAATATATGGACCAGTTTGGGTTAATGGAGAATATAGGCGACGTATGAATCGCGAGCGTGGGTACTTCTGAAAGCAGACGAGGCAGTACTTGGAGTATTTGAGAGAAAGATTCTTCGGTAAATATATGAACCTGTTTGCGTTAATGGAGAATATGGGCGACGTATGAACTAAGAGCTGTATGACGACGATAGCATAGTTACTCGCATCAAAATACAACGGTTGCGTTGGCTAGGTCATGTTGTCAGAATGGATGAAGAATCTCCCGCACAGAAGCCTTTTGAAGGCAATAACGGTGGTACACGCAAGACGGGACGACCAAAAGCATGATGGAAAAATCAAGTGGTGGGAGACACCACGAAACTTGGTGTCAGAGATTTTAGACTTTGATTTAGACTTTTCGGCTAGTGGAACAAATATTCTGTCATAGCCAATTAAAGTAAAATAAGGTTCTTAGAAGCCGTAATTATACCCTACACCGCTACTGTGATACAGGGTATTATAAGTTAGTGAATTTGTTTGTAACATCTAGAAGGAAGAGAAATAGAGTATCAGTATACTTGTCAGTTATACTGATCGACTCCGAATCACTTTCTGATTCGATTTAGCTATGTCCGTCTGTCTGTCTGTCCGTCTGTCCATGTTAATTTGTGTACAAATACAGGTTCGGATCAGATTTAGATATAGCTCCTATATATATGTTTGTCCGATTTGCAGAAATATAGCAATAAAATGGTCATATGTTATTCGATTCTCTCGAAATTTGGCAGGAAGGATTTCCTTCTGACGCTTGACGTTACTGGTGAGTATCATAGAAATTGGTTCAGATTTAGATATAGCTCTCATACATATATATCGCCCGATTTTCACTCCTTAAGTCATTGCAAGCACATTTATCGACCAATCTTGCCAAAATTTTTTACAACCCTTTTCTCGGCGACTACCACAATATCTGAGGTGGTTGCTCGAAATCGGTTCAGATTTAGACATAGCTCCCACATATATGTTCGTCCGATTTTGAGAAATATTGCAATAAAGTGCTCATTTGATAACCAATTCCCTCGAAATTTGGCAGGAAGGATTTCCTTCTGACGCTTGACGTTATTGGTGAGTATCATAGAAATCGGTTCAGATTTGGATATAGCTCCCATGTATATGTTCGTCCGATTTGCAGTAATAATGCAATAAAATGGCCATTTGTTAACCGATTCTCTCGAATTTCGGCAGGAAGGATTTTCTTTTGACTCTCGACATTATCGGTGAATTTCGTAGAGATCGGTTCAGATTTAGATATAGCTGTCATATATATTTATTGTCCGATTTTCACTCCTCTAGCCACGGCAAGCGCATTTATTGACCAATCTTGTCAAAACTTTGCATAATGCTTTCCTCGACGACTTTCACAATATCTATAAAGTTTAGTCGAAATCGGTTCGGATTAAGATATAGCTCTCAGATATATGTTCGTCCGATTTGCAGTAATACAGCAATAAACTGGTCATCTGTTAACCGATTCTCTCGAAATTTGGCAGGAAGGATTTTCTTTTGACTCTCGACATTACTGGTGAATTTCGTAGAAATCGGATCAGATTTGGATATAGCTCCCATATGTATGTTCGACCGATTTGCAGTAATACAGCAATAAAATGGTCACTGGTAAACCGATTCTCTTGAAATTTGGCAGGAAGGATTTTCTTATGACTCTTGGCAATACTGGTGAAATTCATGGAAATCGGTTCAGATTTAGATATAGCTGCCATATATATCTATCGCCCGATTTTCACTTTTAGAGTCATGGCAAGCGCATTTATTGACCAATCTTGTCAAGACTTTGTGCAATGCTTTCCTCGACAACTACCACAATATCTGAGAAGTTTGCTGGAAATCGGTTCAGTTTTAGATATAGCTCCCATTTATATGTTCGTCCGATTTGCAGTAATACAGCAATAAAATGGTCATCTGTTAACCGATTCTCTCGAATTTCGGCAGGTAGGAATTTCTTATGACTCTCGACATTACTGGTGAATTTCGTAGAAATCGGTTCAGATTTGGATATAGCTCCCATATATATGTTCGTCCGATTTGCAGTAATAATGCAATAAAATGGTCATTTGTTGACCGATTCTCTTGAAATTTGGTATGAAGGATTTTCGTATGACTCTTAATTTTACTGGTAAATTTCATAGAAATCGGTTCAGATTTGGATATAGCTCCCATATATATGTTCGTCCGATTTGCAGTTATACAGCAATAAAATGGCCATTTGTTAACCAATTCTCTAGAAATTTGGCAGGAAGGATTTTCTTTTGACTCTCGACATTACTGGTGAAGTTCATGGAAATCGGTTCAGATTTAGATATAGCTGTCATATATGTATATCGCCCGATTTTTTACTTTTAGAGTTATGGCAAGCACATTTTTTGACCACTCTTCCCATCACTTTGTAGGACGCTTTTCTCAACGAGTACCACATTATCTGAGAAGTTTGCTCCAAATCGTTTCATATTTAGATTTAGCTCCCATATATATATGTTCCTCAGATTTTGGGTAATTTGCGCTAATGTTGTCATTTGTCAACCCTAGTTACTACAGTTTGAACATATTTGCTCGAAATGTGATACGGATTGTTCAATAACCCATCTGAAAACATCCTTGGAGGTCCATCAAAGTTGTTTCACAATTAAACATAGCTGCCACTTTGTACCTATAGGGTAGGTGTAGGATTTCATCAAGTCGGCACTGCCCGACTTTTGCCCTTCCTTGCTTGTTTTTTTTATTATAATTTATATGATAAATTATCTGAAACCTTGCATATTGTTTTACTTACTTTAGCTGTCAGTGCTGTTTTTTTCTTATTTTCTATTACATTTCTGTAATTGTCATTTTATTTTCCTCCACCCCCATATCTTATTTTTGAATTATGCATCTATTGTCTATGTTTTTGCTTCTTCTTATTTTCTTTTTAGACTATAAATTTATCATAATAATGAGATGAGTAAGCAAGCCTTTAAAAACAATAAAGGCATCACAGTACTTTTTTTTCATTGTTTTGTTTAAAGGAAAACCATAAATAATGAAAAGGGGCTCAGGAAAAGAGGCATAGGACAATGGAATCCAACCCCATGCAACTTAAGATGAAATCGAGAGCGAGAGGCCTCAATGGCATTCTTTGCATTTCTTTCTTCGTTTCTTAGTATTTGTCCCCCCCTCCTTCCTTTCCATGTGAATTACGTGAATGGCGTTGTAAATAATTTCATACCTATTCTAAGACATTCATCTCTTCGCTCTCCCCCTTCCCTATGCCCCCCTTCTTGGCGACATTATTTAAATATTTAATGAGAAACACACCCAAAAGCTATTAAATGATAATTTAAATAAGAAATAAATTAGCAGATAACATTGCTGCCAACGAAAGCGATCACCTTGAAATCGTGGGCACTGCAAAAATTTCATTCAAATCAGAGGAAATTGCGGCTTGTAAGGGCTCAAGAAGTCAAATCGGGTGATCGGCTGGTATGGGAACTACATCAGGTTATAGATCGATTCGGACCGTACTTAGGACAGTTGTTGGAAGTCATAACAGAACACCATATTTAAGGGGCTCAAGAAGTCAAATCGGAAGATCGGTTTATATGAGAGCTATATCAGTTGTTGGAAGTCTTAATAGAACCCCCCATGCAAATCTTCAGCCAGATCGGACAAAAGTTGCGGCATGTAAAGGCTGAGAAGTCAAATCGGGAGAACGGTTTATATGGGAGCTATACCGAACTCTGAACAGATATGACCCATTTTCAATCCCCTGTGACGTACATCGATATTAAGTATCTGTGCAAAATTTCGACAAACGGACTGACATGGCTAGATGGACTCAGAACGTCGGGACGGTCAAGAATATATATAACTAGCCGAACCGGGCCCGCGCCGCTGCGCCTTTTTTAAATCTCTTATAATTCTTTAGGGTGGGGACACCTCGCCCTTAATGCGGCTATCGAATTCGTGCCATTTTAGCCTATGCTGACGCTGAACGCGTAATGTTCTCATTTGGGGAGGGATGGCACCTCAGACACTTCGACTCAAATATGGCAATCAAATTCGTGCCGTGCTGCACTTCCCAATTCGGTAAATATGAACCGTTTGGAGAGTGTTTTGGGGCTGTGGCGCCCACCGGCACTTTGCACGGAAAATAGCTATCAAATTCGTTTTTTATTCCCAACGAAGTAATGAAGTTAAGTTTAGAGGGGGGGCTTTAGAGCGTACTCCAGAACACTTGGCTTTAAAATTGGATATCAAATTCGTTTTCTACTCTCAAATACCTTTCATTTAAGTCCCACATTGCCCTAATGGGTCAAATAACCCATTTGACGCGTATTTAGGAGGAAAAGCGCCACCCAGACTTGAACGCAATTTTAATGTCATATTCGTAATCTACTCCCTAATACCCATCATTTAAGTCCCATATAGCTATGGTCGGCTAATATGCCCATTTTGGGGTATTTGGGGGTGGACCACCTCCCATTACTTGGACCTAATGTTTTATGCCATATTTGTAATCTACTGTCTTATACGTTTCATTTGAGTTCCATATTGACATGAACTTCAAATATATTAGTTTAGAAAAGTTTTGTGGGGGGGGGGGGGGGGCCCTCTGGGTACTTGGACCCAAATTTTAGTACCATATTCGTCTTCGGGCCTCCAATACCATTCATTTGATACGCTGATAGTGCCCATCGGACCACTTTCGGATATGGGTGGCGTTTTTGGCGAAAGGGCGAGGGTCCGCCTCCATCCGATATCTAAAAATTATATAGGCTATGTTTCCTTCCAGACCAACCTACACAATCTATGAACATTTCAAGAAAATCGGTTCAGCCAAAGGCATTTTTGAGGGGTGGCGTGACGCCCTATACTTCGATCTGATTTTGTATGCCAGATTCGAAATCTACTCCCGAATACCTTTCATTTGAGCCCCATATTGAAATGAACGTCCAATATGTCTGTTTGGGGGAGTTTTGGGGTTGGGGTGGCCTGATGGGTGTGTAGAATCACATTTTAATACCACATTCGTATACTACTCTCCAATATCTTTCATTTGATACCTATATTGTCCCGATCGATTTACTTTGGATTTTTGGTTGTGTTTTTGGCATAAGGGGGAGGGTCCGTCCCCCTTCCGATAACGAAAAATTATATAGCCTATGTTTCCTTCCATGCCAACCTACACAATATGCGGAAATTTCGAGAAAATCGGTTCTGCCGTTTTTCAGTCTATACGAAACAAACTAACCGAGTCCCATATATCCGTGATTGGCTAATATGTGCCCATTTTGGGGTTTTTTTTTTTTTCTTGGGAGGGGGGGGTGACCTCCTTTATATGAATTTTTATGCCAGATTGGTTATCTACTCCCGCATACTTTTCATATGATACCCATATTGTCCTTATCGATCCACTTTTGATTTTGGTTGGAGTTTTTGGGGTAACGGTGGAGGGTCCGCCCCCTTCCGTTATAAATAAATTATAAAGCCTATTCCTACTTCCTGACGATATTCGTAGTCTACTCCCCAATACCTTTCATTTGAGTCCCATATTGTCGTGATCGTCAAATAAACCTATTTTAAGGGGTTTTTGGGGCTGGGGCGGCCCCCCAAATACTTGGACCCAATTTCTAATATGGAATTCGTACTCTACTCTTGAATACCTATCATTTGAGTCCCATATTGCCTACATCAGTCCACTTTTATTTGTGGGTGGTACTTTTGGGGTAAGGGGGAGGGTCCGCCCCCCCCCCCCCCCCCCCCCCCTTGAGATATCAAAAAATTATATAGCCTATTGCTCCTTCCGGACCACTTCCCACAATCTGTGAAAATTTCGAAATCGATTCTTTAAAATTTTTAGAAAATTTAAAAATTTTTTTTAGATATATTGATGGGCTCTTAGACAATTATTTCAAGGTGTTACCAGCGGAATGACTAGATTAGTATGCCCCCATCCTACGGTGGTGGCTATAACACGTAAAATTGTACTATGTTCGGCCGGGCCGAATCTTGGAAATCCACCACCATGGATTCTGCTACAAATTTAATCAAAATAAATAATGATGGGCGTACTTTAATTCTACATTAGTTAAAGTCTCTAGGAACCGAACAAGGATGATCGAGAGATCATCCAAACATGGCAGCTATATCAGGTTACATGCTGATTTGGGCCGTATGTGGCATAGTTGTTGATAGTCGCAATAGAACACCGCATGCAAAGTTTCAGCCAAATCGGACAAAAATTGCGGCTTGTGAGGATTCAAGAAGTCAAATCGGGAGATCGGTTTATATGGGGGAGCTATATCAGGTTATAGACCTATTTGGATCATACTTCGCACAGTTGTTGAAAGTCATAACAGAATTCTATATGCAAAATTTTAACCAAATCGGACGAAAATTGTGGCTTGTAAGGATTCAAGAAGTCAAATCGGGAGATCGGTTTATATGGGAGCTGTATCATGTTATAGACCTATGTGGACCATACTTGGCACAGTTGTTGGAAATCATAACGGAACATCACATACAAAATTTCAGCGAAATTGGACAAAAATTGCGTTTTGAAAGGGCTCAAAGAGTCAAATCGGGCGATCGGTTCATATGGGGGAGCTATATCAGGTTATAGACCTATTTGGACCGCAATTGACACAGTTGGTGAAATTCATAACAGAATACCGCACGCAAAATTTCAGCCAAATAGGATAAAAATTACGGCTTGTAAGGATTCAAGAAGTCAAATCGGGATATCGGTTTATATGGGAGCTATATCACGTTATAGACCTATGTGGACCATACTTGGCAAAAATTGCGTCTTGTAAGGGCTCAAAGAGTCAAATCGGGAGATCGGTTTATATGGGAGCCATATCAGTTTATAGACAGATCCGGACCGTACTTGGCACAGCTGTTGGAAATCATAACGGAACATCACATACCAAATTTCAGCCAAATCGGGCAAAAATTTCGACTGTGAAGGGTTCGAGAAGTCAAATCGGAAGATCGGTTTATATGGGAGCTATATCAGGTTATAGACCGATTTGGACCGCAATTGATACAGTTGGTGAAATTCATAACAGAATACCGCACGCAAAATTTCATCCAAATAGGACAAAAATGTCGGCTTGTTAGGGCTGAAGAAGTCAAATCGGGAGATTGATTTATATGGGAGCTATATCAGGTTATAGACCGATTTGGACCGTACTAGGCACCGTTGTTGGAAGTCATAACAGAACACTATGTACAAAATTTCTGGCAAATCTGAGAAAAATTGAGGCTTCCAGGGGCTCAGGAAGTCAAATTGGAAGATCGGTTTATATGGGAGCTATATCAGGTTATAGACCGATTCGAACCGTACTTGGCACAGTTGTTGAAAGTCATAACAGAACACTACAGGGTCAATTTTAGCCAAATCACACAAAAATTGCGGCTTATAAGGGCTTAAGAAGTCAAATCGGGAGATCGGTTTATATGGGAGCTATATCTAAATCTGAACAGATATGGCCCATTTCCAATCCCCAACGACCTACATCAATATTTAGTATCTGTGTGGAATTTCATGCGGCTAACTTTACGCGTTCGACCGCAATCATGATTTCGACAGACGGACGGAGATGGCTAGAGCGACTCAGAATGACAAGACGATCAAGAATATATATCCTTTATGGGTTCTTAGACAAATATTTCGAGGTGTTACAAACGGAATGGCTAGATTAGTATACCCCCATCCTATGGTGGTGGGTATAAAAATGCTAATAAATCTGCTGCTTCATAAGGGCTAGAGATGACACCACCATTCTCTAATCAAAGCTAAGCCACTTATAAGATAACCTTATCTCGTCTACAGAAGTCTGGGGAGACCTTTGCTACTTCTTAAGGTTTCTCTTGTACAAGGGCAGATTATAAAATTCTGTAAAGTGGCTTACTTGAATACTTTCAGAAAATATTAAATCAAACATTTTGACCAAAAAAAAAAAGTCATACCAGAAAAATCATTTCCCAATAAAATCTCACTCATTCATAATAAATCATTTGCTCCGGTGTTTTTTTTTCGCATTCACACACTACCGTAGCAATATTTCATGTTTATTTTGCAATAAAACACATTTCACATATCGTCAATTATGGACAAAGTTGGGGCTTAAAGCCCCCACCCCAAAATCAAAGTGAAACTGGTGTCAGAGCCACCAAACACAATCCGATGATAGATGGCGACTTTTTCTGCCATCAATTTCATATCGACCACATTTGTCAAACCGTCGTCAATCTTGAATGATATGCTGCTGTGTTACCTACCTCTTCGCCATCCCCCCACACCATTCATCTCTCTGAATCACACAACTCCCCTCTCACTCTGTAAAGCTTTTCACTTACGGAAATCTCCACTTGGCGCCACTCAACTAAACATTTCAATCAATCAATCGAATATTACTGTAAAATAATTGCAGTCATTAAAAACGTAGGGTTAAAGAACTGCTAAAAGCGTTTGTTTTTGCTCCCCCCCCCCAAGAAAATGCTGGGCAGGGGGGCTAGGCATGGAGAGACACATGTCAAGCGAATGTTATACACACACACTTTGTTTATTTGTGGATTCAAATGAAAATCGGGCGTAAAGGAAAAAACTGGGAAAGCTGAGTAAAAACAAGTTAGTGGCACTTTAAGATGACGATGATGATGATGGGGGGTTGGGGGGCATTTGCTGACGAATGAGTTGAAACAAAAATGGAAAATATTAAAACTATGATGGTTACAGAGTCTTTGGCCCCCACAGCGTCACAATTTAAGGAGAAACAACTTTGGCTGACTACCGCTCTCGTCGAATGGATGAATGAATGAATGAATGAACGAATGGATGGATGGTTGTTTGCCCGAGATGGTTCAATTCAATCCATCCAATCGATTAAAACTCATTAATTTTATAATGAAGAGGCATTAATCATTGGCAATAGCATTGACTATGAACTGTATCGTTGCCAAAGCTGGTGTGGCCTCAAAGGAAAATCTGGAAAACTGGTAAACAATAGCAGCATGTAATGGCTTGGTGATGCCAAAAAGGGTACAGAAAAAGAGGTAAAAAATTGAAACACTCAAAGAAAAAAAAGTGGGAGCTCAGAGTAAAGAATGGACACTTATGGGGAAAACTGCAGGAAGTATCCGTAGCAGAGGCCGTTGAGTGGAAGCGGATGTGTTTTCATATCGCTCCTCAAAGAAAACAAAACCAGTAAGAGCGTGCTAAGTTCGTGCTAAGTACAAAATCTGTGCCAAATCGGATGAGAATTGCGCCCTCTAGAGGCTCAAGAAGTCAAGACCCAAGATCGGTTAATATGGCAGCTATATTAGGGTATGGACCGATTTGGACCATACTTGGCACAGTTGTTGAAAGTCATAACGAAACACCTCATGCAAAATTTCATTCCTATCGGATACAAAATGCGCCCTCTAGAAGCTCAAGAAGTCAAAATCCCAAGATCGGTTTATATGGCAGCTATATCAGGTTATTAACCGATTTGAACCATACTTGGCACTGTTGTTAGAATTGACATTAAAACACTATGTAAAAAATTTCATTCCAATCGGATAAAAAATGCGCCCTCTAGAGGCTCAAGAAGTCAAAACCCAAGATCGGTTTATGTGACAGCTATATCAAAACATGGACCGATTTGAACCATGCTCGGCACAGTTGTTGAAAGTCATTGCGAAACACGCCGTGCAAAATTTCATTTCAATCGGATAAAAAATGCGCCCTCTAGAGGCTCAAGAAGTCAAGACCCAAGATCGGTTTATATGGCAGCTATGCCAGATTATGGACCTATTTGAACCATACTTGGCACAGTTGTTGAAAATCATAGCGAAACACGTTGTGCAAAATTTCATTCCAATCGGATACAAAATGCGCCCTCTAGAGGCTCAAGAAGTCAAAATCCCAAGATCGGTTTATATGGCAGCTATATCAGGTTATGGACCGATTTGAACCATACTTGGTACAGTTGTTGAAAGTCATAGCGAAACACGTTGTGCAAAATTTCAGTCAAATGGGATGAGAATTGCGCCCTCTAGAGGCTCAAGAAGTCAAGACCCAAGATCGGTTTATATGGCAGCTATATCAGGTTACGAACTGATTTGAACCATACTTGGCACAGTTGTTGAAAGTTATAGCGAAACACGTTGTGCAAAATTTCATTCCAATCGGATACAAAATGCGCCCTCTAGAGGCTCAAGAAGTGAAGACCCAAGATCGGTTTATATGGCAGCTATACCAGGTTATGGACCGATTTGAACCATACTTGGCACAGTTGTTGAAAATCATAGCGAAACACGTTGTGCAAAATTTCATTCCAATCGGATACAAAATGCGCCCTCTAGAGGCTCAAGAAGTCAAAATCCCAAGATCGGTTTATATGGCAGCTATATCAGGTTATGGACCGATTTGAACCATACTTGGCACAGTTGTTGAAAGTCATAGCGAAACACGTTGTGCAAAATTTCAGTCAAATTGGATAAAAAATGCGCCCTCTAGAGGCTCAAGAAGTCAAAATCCCAAGATCGGTTTATATGGCAGCTATATCAGGTTATGGACCGATTTGAACCATACTTGGTACAGTTGTTGAAAGTCATAGCGAATCACGTTGTGCAAAATTTCATTCCAATCGGATACAAAATGCGCCCTCTAGAGGCTCAAGAAGTCAAAATCCCAAGATCGGTTTATATGGCAGCTATATCAGGTTATGGACCGATTTGAACCATACTTGGTACAGTTGTTGAAAGTCATAGCGAAACACGTTGTGCAAAATTTCATTCCAATCGGATACAAAATGCGCCCTCTATAGGCTCAAGAAGTCAAAATCCCAAGATCGGTTTTTATGGCAGCTATATCAGATTATGGACCGATTTGAACCATACTTGGCACAGTTGTTGAAAGTCATAGCAAAACAGGTTGTGCAAAATTTCATTCCAATCGGATACAAAATGCGACCTCTAGAGACTCAAGAAGTCAAAACCGAGATCGGTTTATATGGCAGCTATATCAGGTTATAGACCTATTTGGACCATACTTCGCACAGTTGTTGGATATCATAACAAAATACTTCGTGCAAAATATCTTTCCAATCACATAAGAATCGCGCCCTCTAGAGGCTCAAGAAGTCAAGACTCAAGATCGGTTTATATGGCAGCTATATCAAAACATGGACCGAGTTGGCCCATTTACAATCCCAACCGACCTACACCAATAAGAAGTATTTGTGCAAAATTCCAAGCGGCTAGCTCTACTCCTTCAAAAGTAAGCGTGCATTCGACAGACAGACGGACGGACATGGCTAGAACGACTTTTTGGGACCTTGACGCATATGTCGAGGTGTAACAAACAGTATGACGAAATTACTATACCCCCACCCTATGGTGGAGGGTATAAAAATATCCGTATCTCGGAATAGGTACTACCTATTACGAACAAATTTTAAAGCCTTTTGGAGTAGGCTAGAAATGGACTCCAAAAACTCAACATCTGCGGCGATGGCGTCAGACTGCAGCATGTTGTCCTCCCCTCCTTGTGGGTGTGGGTGCTTGGCACCTGTAGTCGAGAGTAATGCCACAAGCGCCCAACTAGTCGTCAGACTTATTAATGAGGAAGTGATGGATAAACCAGAGGGATGTATAGTTCGTCCCCAGCCTCTAAGTAAAGGTGGTGTTTCTGACTCGTATTCAGACAGCGACTGTGTCAATGAAACAGTCATCGCAGCCGAATCGAGTGATGAGGGCATCGGGATGACGGCAGAAGTGAACGATGACTTTGCTAAGTTCACAAGCAGACCGAGAAAGCGATCTAGGGCACGACGAAGGAGACAGACGAGTGATGAGGGCATCGATATGACGACAGAAATGAGCGATGACTATGCTAAGCTCACAAGCAGACCGAGAAAGCGATCCGGTGCATGACGAAGGAGACAGAGGAGTATGTACCGGAAGCGCAGTCGGACGAAAATGCAGCATTGCTGAAAGGGATAGAAAAAGCACTTCTACGAAAGCTGGAAAAAGAATCAGATCCATCGAAGAGCACTGCTAGAATGCTGAAGAAGAGAAAGAGCTCCCCGCTTTCACGTAAAAAAATTCCAAATTTTGTCCATGAACATTCCACTATGGAACAGGGGCAAACTTCTCATATATCAATGAGTACAGCCCGATTCAAGTTTTAAGCTCAATGATAAAGGGCCTCCATTTCATAGCCGAGTCCGAACGGCGTGCCACAGTGCGACATGGCATAGTACCTCACAAATGTTGCCAGCATTAGGAGGGGAAAACCACCGTTGAAAATTTTTTTCTGATGGTTTCGCCAGGATTCGAACCCAGGCGTTCAGCGCCATAGGCAGACATGCCAACCTCTGCGCTACGGTGGCTTTCAAGTACTGTGGGAAAACCAAGCCAGCCATACCGCAATGGAGACTCCAGACAGTGTCTTGCGGGGGTAGACAAAGTTGGAATAGAAACGAAGGAAGCGCGCACGGCCCTTGAGTCTTCATGGGGATCTGTGACTTCCAAAAGGAGGCAACAACCATCACAGAAGAAGAAGATGGTCGCTGAGTGGCCAGAGTGGCAAGGAAACACAACAGAGATGAGCTGACTTATGCAGTCATCAATATCGACTGTGCATACGGTAGGATTCCACCAGATCATCGGTCCCAAGTGGAGGATCTGGTTAACGATTGGATTTTTGAACATGTGTGGAACTCTGTAGAGGGTCCACCCATGCAAATGATAAGCTGCGAGTATAGAGGCGACATCTTTACGCTGCGGTTTGCGTCGGCGGAATGTATTGATAGCGTCAAACAGCTCGTCTGAGGTATTCACGCTCCCTGGGAGGGCGCAAAGCTCGGCCTGGAGAGAAAGATGGATATCTCCCAGCTACAAAGGCGAAGGTCTTCATCAAGGGATGGGGCAGTAAATTTGCGACGGAATGCATGTTGGAATTCTTGGGCAAGCAAAACCAAGGTTTGGTCGCAGAGAAGTGGGAACTCTCTTTGTGGTTGGCATTGATCAAGTCTCCGTTACGAGTTTGGCTAAGACTAAAGGCATGCCGCACTTCGGGTGCAAAGCTTTCTTTTTCAAGATTGGGAGGACTATATCAGGTTATGAATCGATTTGACCTTATTTGGCGAAGTTTTTGATTCAGATTGGTCCAGGTTTGGATATAACTGCGATATTTACCGATCTGCCGATTTAGGGCCTTGGACCCATTTATTGTCCAATTTCACTGAAATTTGGGAAAGTGAATTGTGTTGGGCCCTCCGAAAGCCATTTTTAATTTGGCCCAGATCGGTTCAGATTTGACAAAAGGCTGCCATATAGGCCGATCTCTGGATTTAAAGACTTGGCCCTATAAAGATGCATTAATTATTTGGGGGCGGACCCTCCCCCTTACCCTAATTTACAGAAACGCCAGATCTCGGAGATGAGTTGTACGATTTAAGGGGAATTTTGAGTGCTCTCTTGTAGTAGCCTAAAAACAAAAATTTGGTATCCAAATTTCGGATGGGGTACCTAGGGGGGCCGCCCCACCCTAAAACCTATCAAGCATATAGTTAGACCAATCATTCTAAATACCTTTCCTTTGTGTCCCATACACAAAGGAAAGGTATTTAGAATAAGAAACCCTATCTGATATCCAATTGTCCGACCAAGTGCTAGGGGGACCACCCCAACCCCCAAAACACCCCTTAATCGGACATATTTATCGACCATGGCAATATGGGACTCAAATGAAAGGTATTTGCGAGTAAAATACGAATCTAATATCCAAATGTGGGACCACGTTTTTGGGGGTACACCCCTTCCCCCAAACACCGCCCAAACAGAACTTGTTTACTGACCATGCGAATATGGGGCTTAAATAAAAGGTATTTTAGTGTAGAATTGGGATCTGATATCCAAATATGGGACGGACCAAGTGCTTGGGGAGCCGCCTCTCCCCAAAAACAACCCCCCCAAGGGGACAAATTTACGACCATAGCAATATGGGGCTCAAATGAAAGGTCTTTGGGAGAAAAATACGAATCTGATATCAATATTCGGGAAAAGTGTCAATGGGACCACCCCACCCCCACGACCACACACAAATAGGAAGTATTTGCTGTCTATTACAGTATGAGGCTCAAATAAGAGGGTTTTTAGAGTAGTACACGAATCCGATATACATTTTAAAGGCCAACTCACTGAGTGGTCGCCCATCCCCCAAAAAACACCACCCAAGCCAGTCATGTTTGCCGACTATGGAAATGGGGCTATGGGGCTCAAATTAAAGCTATTTGGGAGTAGACCACATATCTGATATCAACATTCGGGACCAACTGTCTAGGGGTCGTCCCACCACTATAACAATCCCCAAATAGGACGTATGTGCTCACCAAGACAATTTGGGCCTTTAAAAGAGAGGAGCTAAATATTTTAAGTTTTTAGGGCCAATACCCCAAACCGGACATATTTGCTGACTTTTGCAATAAGGAGAATTTGAGATCCTGTTTTAAGGCCAATGGCAATATGGGGTTCAAATAAATGATATAAAGTTTTATGAGAATGATTGGCGGACCACCCCACTCCCCAAAAAACCCCTAATTCGGGCATATTTACCGATCATGTCAATGTGGGGCTTAAATGAAAGGAATGGGGGGGGTAGTGCATGAATTGATACCCACTTTCGGGACCAATTTTGTGAGGGTCTACCCCTTTCCCAAAATATCCCACAAAGAGCAATTTTTACTGACCATGCCAATATCCGTTCGCATCCACGATCCGTTCGCATTCGCATTCTCGATCTGTTCGCATCCGCGATCCGTTCGAATCCTCGATCCGTTCGCATCCGCGATTCGTTCGCATCCGCGATCCTTTCGCCTCCGCGATCCGTCCGCATCCGCGATTAGTTCACATACGCACCAAGCTCACATCCACACTCGTATCCGCGATCCATTCGCATGAGCGATTAGTTCACATCCGCTCCTAGCTCACATCCACGCTTAACTCGCACCCGCGGTTATTTAGCATCCCAAAATACCCCACAAAGAGCAATTTTTTACTGACCATGCCAATATCCGTTCGCATCCACGATCCGTTCGCATCTGCGATCCGTTCGCATCCGCGATCCGTCCACATCCGCGATTAGTTCACATCCGCGATTAATTCGCATCCGCGATTAATTCGCATCCGCGATTAATTTGCATCCGCGATTAATTCGCATCCGCGATTAATTCGCATCCGCGATTAATTCGCATCCGCGATTAATTCGCATCCGCGATCCGTTCGCATCCGCGATCCGTTAGCATACGCACCAAGCTTACATCCACACTCGTATCCGCGATCCATTCGCATACGCGATTGGTTCACATCCGCTCCTAGCTCACATCCACGCTTAACTCGCACCCGCGGTTACTTAGCATCCCAAAATACCCCACAAAGAGCAATTTTTTACTGACCATGCCAATATTCGTTCGCATCCGCGATTAATTCGCATCCACGATCCGTTTGCATCTGCGATCCGTTCGCATCTGCGATCCGTTCGCATCTGCGATCCGTTCGCATCCACGATCCGTTCGCATCCACGATCCGTTTGCATCCACGATCCGTTCGCATCCACGATCCGTTCGCATCCGTGATTAATTCGTATCCGCGATTAATTCGCATCCGCGATTAATTCGCATCCGCGATTAATTCGCATCCGCGATTAATTCGCATCCGCGATTAATTCGCATCCGCGATTAATTCGCATCCGCGATTAATTCGCATCCGCGAATAATTCGCATCCGCGATTAATTCGCATCCGCGATTAATTCGCATCCGCGATTAATTCGCATCCGCGATTAATTCGCATCCGCGGTCCGTTCGCATCCGCGATCCTTTCGCCTCCGTGATCCGTCCGCATCCTCGATTAGTTCACATACGCACCAAGCTCACATCCACACTCGTATCCGCGATCCATTCGCATGCGCGATTAGTTCACATCCGCTCTTAGGTCGCATCCACGCTTAACTCGCACCCGCGGTTACTTAGCATCCCAAAATACCCCACAAAGAGCAATTTTTTACTGACCATGCCAATATCGGTTCACATCCACGATACGTTCGCATCCGCGATTAGTTCACAACCTCGCCTAGCTCACATCCACGCTTAACGCGTATCCGTTCGCATACGCGATTAGTTCACACCCGCTTCTAGCTTACATCCACGCTTTACTCGCACCCGCGATTACATAGCATCCGCCATAAGCTCGCATCCGCGATTTGTTCACCTCCGTTCTTAGCTCGTATCCGCATACGCGATGCGTTTGTGGCTCCTTAATTTGACCCTGTAGAACACTGAACTTACCTCGACCTTCTGCAAAACCACGTTACAGGGTTCGAATACAACTCGCTATTTCAAGCTTCGAGATATTCGTCTTTAGGCGCCCCGGTAGCTAAGTTGGTACCAAGTTCGGAATACCATTAATGGGGTCGTTGGTTCAATTTCCAGCATAGTATTGGATCTGTCGCAGTAAAGGTATCAAAATGGTTTAATCCTTGTCTCTTTCCTTGAGTGCACCAATGACTGTTCCATTTTTTGTTCCAAATAATTATCAAATTCCAACAGCAAGACACAGAACAAAAAAGGCCAGCCCTGCTAAAAGAAACGCCAATGAACAACATTTTTGGCAAACTCATGCACACATGCCATCGCTGTAGTCACTGTCTGCAAACCCTTTGAATAAAGGCTCCAATTGAAGAGTGGAAGGAAGGCATAAAGAAAAAACAACGAAGACGAATGGTTTTCCGAAAATGGGTTAAAGAGATGGGTTACCGGTTATTTTCAAAACATCTTTCAAGCACCACTAATGCATTGACAAGGAAAATTACAAAATTTCCATACATTCTTGGCATGCTGCTGCTCTGCAATAAGGCCGAGTGAGGAAGAAAGGAGAACGTTTGTTGACAAGCTAAATTTGAATTTTCAGTGAAGCAAGTTATGTGTATATTAAAATCACCTTTACGTGATTAATGGCCAAAATGCACACCATTCTTGGAAGACTCTCACAATTCGACCCCCAACCCCTTCGGCTATATACACCATTAGGTGAATGAGTGAAAATATCAAGAATGCGTATTGAAATTTTTGATAAAGTCATTGGTTTTGGCTGAGTGTCGAGTGAAAAACCCATGAATTTAACCATTCAAGGTCTTGTGGGCAATCTCGCAATGCCTCCCCCACCCCATACAACCTGCTCACAATTCCATCATTCTCATCATATCAAATGATGATGATGCCAAGCCAAGCCAAGGACCACCATTCATGGGGAGATATATCGCATCGCATACAAATATTTCCCTCAAACCTTTTGAAAATCTATGAAATATTTTGGTGTGCTGCTGGTTTTCCTCTCATTTCGTTCTTCCACAGCCAACATACAATATGAGGAAGAAGAAGATGAAGTAGACGGAAACGGAAGCACAAAAATGCAAGAACCTTAAACGGCCATGTCATCATTCACATTCCTCATAAAGCAAAAACCCCCCACTTGCATACAGTGGAGTTCGTGAGTAATGCGAAAACCGCTAAAGCTGTAAAAATTATGAAATTTCCAAAGTAGTTGAAATTAAATTCCTCGCTGTGGGTGAAAGCTTGGGGCAGAGGAAACACTAGAAGTAATAAATATTTGAGTAACTGGTCATACTGGTGGAAGAATTGATTATCACAACGAATAGGAATACGAGTTTCTTAGCAAAGGTTAGTAAAATTTGCCCATGACTAATTCCATTAGGAAATAGGGGCAAACTTCTCGCATATCAATGAGTGCTGTGGGATTCAAGTTTAAGCTCAACGATAAGGAGCCCTATTTTTACAGCCGAGAGCAAACGGCGTGCCACAGAGAGACACCTCTCAGCGGAGAAGTTTTTATATGGCATAGTAGGGGATAACCACCGCCTTAAAAATTTTTATAACCACCACCATAGGAGGGGGTACACCAATCTAGTCATTCCATTGGTAATACCTTGAAATATTGATCTAAGATACCATAAGGTATAAAAATTCTTGATCGTCTCGGTATTCTGAGTCGATCTAGCTATGTCCGACTGTCCGTCCGTCGAAACCACGGTAGCGGTCGAACGCGCTAAGTTAGCCGCTTGAAATTTTGCACATATATCTCCTATGGATGTAGGTAATCGGGGATTGCAAATGGGCCATATCGGTTCAGATTTGGATATAGCTCCCATATAAACCGATCTCACGATTTGACTTCCTGAGTCCCTAGAAACCTCAATAAACAAATGCCCGGATATGGCTTCTTGAGCTCTTAGAAGCCTTAATTTTCATTCGATTTGGCAGAAATTTGGAGCAAAGACTTGTTTTAAAACACTTAACACCCATGTCGAGTATGATCCAAATCGGTCGATAACAGATATAGCCCCCATATAAACCGATCCACGGATATGACTTCGTGAGCAGTTAGCAGCCTCCATTTTCATCCGATTTGGCTGAAATTTGGAACAGAGATTTGCGTTATAACTTCCAACATCCATGCCTAGTATAATCCGAATCGGTCGATAAACAGATATAGCCCCCATATGAACTGATCCTTGGATTTGACTTCTTGAGCCTTTAGAAGCCTCAATCTTCATTAGATTTGGCTGAAATTTGAAACAAAGACTTGCGTGGTAACCTCCAACATTCGTACCTAGTATGATCCAAATCGGTTGATAAACAGATATAGCCCCCATATAAACCGATCCTAGGATTTGACTTCTTGAGCTCTTAAAACCCTCAATTTTCATCCGTTTTGGCTGAAATTTGAAACAAAGACTTGCGTCATAACTTCAAAAAACCTTGCTTAGTATGATCCGAATCGGTCGATAAACAGATATAGCCCCCATATAATCCGATCCCCGGATATGACTTCTTGAGCCTTTGGAAGACTCAATTTTCATCCGTTTTGGCTGAAATTTGAAACAAAGACTTGCGTCATAACTTCAAAGAACCTTGCTTAGTATGATCCGAATCGGTCTATAAACAGATATAGCCCCCGTATAAACCGATCCCCGGATTTGACGATTGGGCTGAAATTTGGAACAAATACTTGCGTTATAACATTCAACATCCCCGTCGAGTTTGATCTAAATCGGTCGAAAAACAGATATAGCCCCCATACAAACCAATCCTTGAATTTGACTTCTTGAGTCCTTGGAAGCCTCAATTTTCATCCGATTTGGCTAAAATTTGAAACAGAGACTTATGCTATTGCTTTCAACATCCATTACGAGTATGATTCAAATCGGTCGATAAACGGATATAGCCCCCATATAAAGCGATCCCCGAATTTGACTTCTTGAGCCCTATAGAAGCCTCAATTTTCATCCAATTTGGCTGAAATTTGGAATAAGGACTTGCACTTTAACTTCCAGCATACCAGCCGAGAATGATCTGAATCGGTCGATAAACATATATGGCCCCATATAAACCGATCCTTGGATTTGACTTATTGAGCCCTAACAAGCCTTAATTTTCATCCGATTTGGCTGAAATTTGAAACAAAGACTTATGCTATTACTTTCAACATCCATGACGAGTATGATTCAAATCGGTCGATAAACGGATATAGCCCCCATATAAAGCGATCCCCGGATTTGACTTCTTGAGCCCTATAGAAGCTTCAATTTTCATCCAATTTGACTGAAATTTGAAACAAAGACATGCGTCATAACGTTCAACATCCATGCCTTGTGTAATCTGAATCGGTCGATAAACATATATAGCCCCCATATAAACCGATCCCCGGATTTGACTTCTTGAGCCACTAGAAACCTCAATCTTCATCCAATTTGGCTGAAATTTGAAACAGAGACTTGCGTGGTAACCTCCAACATTCGTACTTATTTTGATCCAAATCGGTCGATAAACAGATATAGCCCCCATATAAACCGATCCCCGGATTTGGCTCATTGAGCCCCTAAAAGTCTCAATTTTCATCCGATTTGGCTTAAATTTGAAACAAAGACTTGCGTCATAGCTTCCAAAAGCCTTGCTTAGTATGATCCGAATCGGTCGATAAAAAGATATAGCCCCCATATAAACCGATCCCCGGATTTGGCTCTTTGAGCCCCTAGAAGCCTCAATTTTCATCCGATTTTGCTTAAATTTGAAACAAAGACTTGCGTCATAACTTCCAAAAACCTTGCTTAGTATGATCCGAATCGGTCGATAAAAAGATATAGCCCCCATATAATCCGATCCTCGGATTTGACTTCTTGAGCCCTTAGAAGCCTCAATTTTCATCCAATTTGGCTGAAATTTGAACATCCATGACTTGCGTCATAACGTGCAACATCCATGCCTAGTATGATCTGAATCGGTCTATAAACAGATATAGCTCCTATATAAACCGATCCCTGGATTTGACTTGTTCAGCCCTTTGAAGCCTAAATTTGCACCTGATTTGGCTGAAATTGGACCAAACCCCTCTCTTGTGACTTACAACATCGGTGCCAAGTTTAATCCAAATCTTTCAATATGATGATATAGGCCCCCCTATATGTCTTCTTGAGACCGATATGACTTCTTAAGACCAAACTAATTCAATTACAAACTCAGTTATAAGGGTACAGTTTTAGCGAAATCCATGGTGGTGTGTACCCAAGATTCGGCCCGGCCGAACTTAACATGCTTTTACTTGTTTCCAGGGTTCCATTCCAGTTCAGGCTTTCATTCAGCGTCATACGCGTACATGCTAACCTCTGCGCTGCGTTGGCCTCCATTGACGGTTAATACACACTAGACATATGTAACTTGAGAGGTTTGACTGTGATTTCAAGATTATGGCAGCCTGGTGAACACAGTGGCGCACCGTCCACCTATGACGGTGGGTGCGTTTGCCGTTCCTTAATGGAATGTTCATTATTTAGTAAGGTGAACATTGCATTGTATTCCATTGCATGGAGGCCACCGTGGCGCAGAGGTTAGCATGTCCACCTATGACGCTGAAAGCCTGGGTTCTAATCCTGGCGAGACCATCAGAAAAAATTTTCAGCTGGAGTTTTCCCCTCCTAATGCTGGCAATATCTGCGGGGTACTATGCCATGTAAAACTTCTCTCCAAAGAGGTGTCGCACGCCGTTCGAACTCGGCTATATAAAGGAGGCCCCTTGTCATTGAGCTTAAACTTGAATCGGACTGCACCCATTGACATGTGAGAAGTTTGCCCCTGTTCCTTAGGGGAATGTTCATGGGCAAAAATTGCATTGCTAAGAGACCAAAGCACAACAGTGGTATTGTTGGTCAATACACTGCCTTAATTTTTATTTATTCCAACTTCTTAGGTCCCACTGTCTGCCTTTTGTAACATGGCTTCTCATACTATTTCCCAAAAGCCTGCAGCAGCTTTACTCTGCTTTTAAGGCGAATGATTTTCAACAATCGTTCATGGTGGAAATATTTTTGGAGGGCGGGGGGCGGGCATTACGAAAAATTACAACAAATCATCTGAGGTGGGTGTTGGTCGCAAATGCTTTTGTCGTCATTGTCGTAGTCATCACCTGAATGCTTTCACTTCCACTTCCTGACTTGGCCTTAGAATCCTTATCCCCAGCATTATTGGTTAGCTTCCTCGTTTTTTTCTCGTTGTTGTTCATGTTGTTGTTGCCTGATATGGAAATTTCATGATAATAAATTAAAATTACGACAGCTTAGGTGGTACCACGCGGGAATGTTCATCCCAAAAATGGGAGCTAGCATTAGTCGCCCATTATTTTTTTTTTCGCTGGGGATAAAATTCAAAAGAGCGGCTATGGCAGCTTGCTCGCTGGCGGATGTCGTCATCAACATGATTTGCCGTTATCATTTTTTGTAGTTAGCCAGATTTTCAAAATGTTGTTGTTGTTCATCGTCTTAAGCAGATAAGATTTACTTGGGAAATTTTTAATTATTTTGTCAAGGCAACCATTTAAGCCAAATGCTCGTCTGTCCTCCCAGCTATGGGTTTGTCTGTTTGTGGTCTATAGCTTCGCCGGCCACAGACATGCACTTTGGGGGGGGGGGGGGGGGGGGGGGGATTATTACACCCAAATACCATGAGAAGATTTCCATAGACGTCAATAATTGTACACTAACATACTTAAGGAGAAATCCGACCACCAAAGAACATTTAAACAGGATGTAATACCATCATCTTATTATAATGTGAGACATTTGCTAACGATTTTCCCCAATGAGTTTTGTGGTTAACCATAAGTGATTTAAATGCAAGGGAGACCAATAACGAGGAGAGAATTATGTATGGTGAGTGTATGTCAGCATGGAAGGAAAATTCAAGCAATAGAGAAGTTTGAACATGGCATAGTACCTCACAAATGTTGCCAGCATTGCCGCTGATCATTTTTTCTGATGCTCTAGCCAGGATTCGAACCCAGACATATAGCGTTATAGGTGGACATGCTTAGCTCTGTGCTACGGTGGCCTCCAAAATGTTTGAACCCTTTAAAGTGCAGTATACGCACTGGCGAATGTACAAAAACAGAATTTGGCCCGACGCACAGTGGGATGAAATCGAACAAAATCTAGTAAAAAAATATCCCATTTGAGAACGCATGGAAATAACTCTTTGAAACTCGAAATGGTTTGAGCTGTGGTGTTATCGAGATCATGTGAAGAATTTCAGGTCTATAGGTGGTCCAGGCGTGTCTCGACAGAACTCTTCATTTGGTAACCTTGGCATTTTGAAAAATTGTTGGGGCTGCCAAACACATCCGACTCCCAAAATTCTGCTTTTGCTGGTTAGAGTTCACGTACAAAAAAAGTCCTCTTGAGTTAAAAAACATGCATCCCTATGCCAAGGGAAGTTCGGTGGAGACTGCCCTGCATGAGGTTGTGCATAAAATAGAAGAATCCTTCGATGCCAAAACATACACCCTGGCAGTATGCATTGACATCAAGGGGGCGTTTACCAATGTGCGAACCGACACATTGATCCAATCCTTAGACCAGTACCGGGTGGACCGGGTCCAGACTGGATAAACCATACGCTAAGGAATAGATGGATAAATTGCGGGTCCCATGACACAAATATAAGGGATAAAGTGAGAAAGCGGCACAGGGCACGCCACAGGGGGGGCTTTTATCGCCACTCCTTTTGGGTGACCACCCTAAATAACCTACCAAGGATCGTGACTGGGAAGAGATTTGAACCCGTCTGCTAGGCAGAGGTTGTTATAATAAAGGGTGATTTTTTTGAGGTTAGGATTTTCATGCATTAGTATTTGACAGATCACGTGGGATTTCAGATATGGTGTCAAAGAGAAAGATGCTCAGTATGCTTTGACATTTCATCATGAATAGACTTACTAACGAGCAACGCTTGCAAATCATTGAATTTTATTACCAAAATCAGTGTTCGGTTCGAAATGTGTTCATTCACCGTTTAGCGATGAGGCTCATTTCTGGTTGAATGGCTACGTAAATAAGCAAAATTGCCGCATTTGGAGTGAAGAGCAACCAGAAGCCGTTCAAGAACTGCCCATGCATCCCGAAAAATGCACTGTTTGGTGTGGTTTGTACGCTGGTGGAATCATTGGACCGTATTTTTTCAAAGATGCTGTTGGACGCAACGTTACGGTGAATGAACACATTTCGAACCGAACACTGATTTTGGTAATAAAATTCAATGATTTGCAAGCGTTGCTCGTTAGTAAGTCTATTCATGATGAAATGTCAAAGCATACTGAGCATCTTTCTCTTTGACACCATGTCTGAAATCCCACGTGATCTGTCAAATACTAATGCATGAAAATCCTAACCTCAAAAAAATCACCCTTTACTTCTACGGGCTAAGGATCGAACCAGCTATGCAGAAGGGCCGAAAGGGTCTTGCATATGACTGGGCTAGACCCAGGGGTCTCAATATTAACCCAGAGAAGACTGAAATATGCCTGTTCACGAGGAAAAGGAAGGTGGACCAATTTGATGCACCACGCTCCCTCAACAAAACGATTTTGATATCTGACCAGGTCAAATACCTAGGAATGATCTCGGATAGGAAACTTAATTGGAACGTGGCACACATTCAGGAGCGTACTGAGAAGGTTTACAGATGTGGGGTACTATGTAGACGGGCCGTAGGCTCGAATTGGGGCCTGAATCCGAGGATAGTCTACAGGCTCTACACTAGCATGGCGAGGCGACAATAGGGAACCTGGAAGGAAGTGAAGAGGTTTCCGACCGGATGCCTGAAATGAACCTTAAAGTCGAGTGCGAAGTACTGCTGCCACCAGGCACAGTCCTGGTCGGACGGAACCCTAGTACTGCCATCTGGAAGATCATGTGGATCAAAGCTAGAGGACAGAGGGAGCTTGGGGCTCTACATTACGAACCCAAGGACAGAGATCTGTTTTAGACTGACTGACCATAATACGGTCCTGCTGGAGGAGATCTGGCGATTGTGTGATGCTAATGCGGGGACGTCGAGTGTGAACATCTCTACGGACAGTAAAATGCCCTTAAGGACAACAATAACCAGGTCGATAAGGTCATGATCAGTCTAGCAGTGTAAAAAGGGGATTAATGCCTTCTCTGAGGATGGCACAATCCGCATCGTTTGGGTGCCGGGCCATAACGGAGTAAGGGGGAATGAAATGGCAGACGGTTTGGCGGTGGAGGCCAGAGGACTGCCGTCAATAAACTTGCTTAACTCGAAGCCTTTCGGGTCGACGCAGTCCGAGTTAAGGGCGTGGGCGACGAACGAAATATTTGTAGGACAACGAAGTAAAAGCTTTTGGTCGTTCGTGAAAAGAGTAAAGGGTAGTTCTTCATCCATTCTAACTCTTGTTAAGGATGATCAAACGTTCACTGACCCGGTTGATAAGGCTAACTTGTTGGCTGATATATTTGCAGGGAACTCTTCCCTGCAGGATAGCAATCAACCACTTCCCTCAATCGAAAATGTACCAAACCAAATATTTTTTCGAACTCGTGGAGTTAAAAGGGTTCTTGAGAATCTAGACGTAAATAAATCCCCGGGCCCGGATGGCATATCAACACTTGTCTTACGCAAGTGTCCCCAGACGCTTGCTAGTCCATTACACAACCTTTTCAACCTTGCCTACCGTGCGTAAGTCTTCCCGGTGCGTTGGAAGGTTGCGAACGTTCAGCCAATATCCAAGAAGGGTGAGGCAAACCAGCCAGCGATTTACCAGCCAATTGCGATATGCTCCGCTCTCTCCAAGGTCATGGAGAGCATGGTTAATCACCATCTTGTGAGGTATTTAGAGTCTAATGGCGAAATGCTCCGCTCTCTCCAAGGAGAGCATGGTTAATCACCATCTTGTGAGGTATTTAATGAGTCTAAGGGCCTTCTTATAGACCAACAGTATGGGTTCCGCAGAAATCGCTCTACGGGCGACTTTATGGCAGTTCTGTCGGAACATTGGAGTCACTCAATCCACCAGCTTGATGAGAGTAAGGTTGTGACTCTGGATATCTCCAAGGCATTTGAAAGGGTCTGGCACGGTGCACGGTACTATCAAAGATTGTTGCATTTGGGTTCGATAATGGCTTCGTTCGATTTATTTCGAGCTTTCTCAGAGATCGAACTATTCGAGTCGTTATAGATGGGTTCTCATCCAATGAGCACAAATTGACTGCAGGTGTAGCCCAGGGCTCTGTTCTTTCTCTTTTCTAATTTTCATTGACGATCTGTGGGGTCAAACATTGAATCCGATCTCCTCACTTGCGGATGACAGTCATCTCCGTCATTCGTACTAATTCGACCATAGGCCGAGACTTCGAGAGATTGAGGGCAAGAGGCGGGTTATGGACGAACACTCTGCCAGGATTTTCTGGTCATCTCTGAGTGGGGTCGAATGAATCGAGTAGATTTTAATGCACAGAAGGCTCAGTGCTGCTTGTTATCACACAAACGACCCATTACGATCACCTTTGTCTACCAACGGGGTGGATGTTGAGCAATCAGAAGCTCTTGATGTTCTGGGCATGAAATTACAAAGTGATGTCCGTTGGGCTAAACTTGTATTTGAAGTGTGGAAAGTAGCGTTCAAGTGTTAAGAAGATCAGACCCTCCTTAAACGGTGTAAGAATTACTTCACTCCTTTTGCTCTTCTTAACATCTACTCCAATATCATAAGGCCGAAAATGGAGTACAACTCACATGTAAGGGCTGGAGTTTCAAAATCATCCCTGGAACTATTAGACTGTGTACAGAGGAGAGCGATGGCGTTGATTGGGGACAGTGGGGTATCCAACTCTATTGCCTCCCTTCATCATCGTCGCAATGTGGGTTGTTTGGCGCTGTTCTGTTGGTGTGTGTTCGTCTGATATTCGTCTTCTTATTCCTGATGTAAGAATGTATGTCAGGGATGCTAGACATTCCAGGTACTCACACCCGTTTGTAATTGATTATCCAGCGGACCGCACAATGCATTATAGAGCTAATGCTAATTTTGCCCATGAATATTCCACTAAGGAACAGAGGCAAACTTCTCACATATCAATGAGTGCAGTCCGATTCAAGTTTAAGCTCAGTGATATGGGACCTCCTTTGTACAGCCGAGTCCGAACGGCGTGCCGCAGTGCGACACCTCTTTGGAGAGAAGTTTTACATGGCATAGAACATCACAAATGTTGCCAGCATTAGGAGGGGAAAACCACAGCTGAAAATTTTTTTGATGGTCTCGCGAGGATTCGAACCCAGGCGTTCAGCGTCATAGGCGGACATGCTAATCTCTGCGCTACGGTGGCATTATAGAGAGAATTCGAATTTCGCCCGAACCTTTCGTATGTGGAATCGACTTCCGGCTAATGTTTTAACCACCCACTTTGACATCCAAAGATTTAAGACCAATGTCAATAAGCAGTACATCCTTACCCCAAAGCCCCGACCCCCCGCCCCACACCCTTCTTATTTTTAATTTCCTCTCGCCAACGCATTGCACTGGATTCATAGGGGACATCCCCTGCGCGTTCGCTGACAGAAAAAAAATCGGACTATATTAAGTCCCATATAGCGGGCATATAGATCGATCTCCCGATTGAGGGTCTGGAGCCCATAAAAGCTTTAGTTTTTAACCGATTTCGCTGAATCTTGGAAGAGTGAGTGGTTTTAGGCCTCCCGACATAGGACCCAAATATGGTACAGATCGGACTATATCTAGATTTAGCTGTCATACAGACCGATCTACCGATTAAGGGTCTAAAGCCCATAAAAGCTTTATTTTTTATACCCCCCCCCCCCCATGTATCGGTCCATGTTTTGATATAGCTGCCATATACACCGATCTTGGGCCTTGACTTCTTGAGCCTCTAGAGGGCGCAATTCTCGTCCGATTTGAATGAAATTTTAACCGTGGTGTTTTGGTATCCCTTTCAACAACCGCGTTAAGTATGGTTCAACTCGGTTCATGTTTTGATATAGCTGCCATAAAAACCGATCTTGGGTCTTGACTTCTTTAGCCTGTAGAGGGCGCAATTCTCGTCCTATTTGACTGAAATTTTGCACGTAGTGTTCTGGTATCACTTCCAACAACTGTGTTAAATATGATTCAAATCGGTTCATGATCTGGTATAGCTCTCATATAAAACGATCTTGGATCTTGACTTCTTGAGCCTCTAGAGGGCGCAATTTTAGTCCGATTTGGCTGAAATTTTGCATAAGGTGTTTTGTTATGACGTCCATAAATTGTGCTAAGTATGGCGCAAATCGGTCATTTACCTGATACAGCTGCCATCTAAACCGATCTGGGATCTTGACTCCTTCAGCCTCTAGAGGGCGCAATTCTCATCCGATTAGGCTGAATTTTTGTACAATGGTTTCTCTCATGACCTTCAACATACATGTCTAATATGGTCTGAATTGATCAATAGCTTGATACAGCTCCCATGTAAACCTATCTCCCGATTTTGCTTCTTGAACCCCTAAAAGGCGCAATTCTTATCCAAATGAACTGAAACATTACACAATGACTTCTACAATGTTCAGCATTCATTGATGGTCCGAATCCGGACTATAACTTGATATAGCTCCAATAGCATAACAGTTCTTATTCAATATTATTTGTTTGCCTAAAAAGAGATACCGCGCATAGAACTCGACAAATGCGATCCATGGTGGAGGGTATATATGATTCGGCCCGGCCGAACTTAGCATGCTCTAACTTGTTTTCTTTTCTTATTCTATCCCACTGTGGCACGTTTGACGAGAAAGAAGTTATTTATAGAATGTAGGCAGCTTCGACAATAATTCCCTCTCACTAATATTCTCTCAATATTTACCCAAATCCTAAATTTCAAGCAATGGCAGTTAATCTAAATAACCTTAAACACAACCTAAGCTCTTTTTTCATCTCGAAACGAATGAAAAACATCTCGAATCCAGAATTTCACCAAATACTCGAAATAAAAACTAAACAATTTAATTAATGGCCACAATCATTAAGCCAACACCTTTAACATGACAAGTAGAACTAATTTTAATTGCTTATCCAATTTCTTATACAAACAACTCGGCATCTATGCACACATACCGCCGCACACACTTGCAACACAAACTAGAACAAATTATAGGTCTTTGGCCTGATGGTCTTAATGCAGGACATCTACTCGGCCTTAGCATTCCCTCTTCGCCAGGGGCTATGGGCCTATCACGTTGCTACCATTATTTTAATGAATCTGGTAATTTTCATTTCACACACCAACACCAACAAAGGACTAATTTATTTTTCTCAAAGCAAAAACACCAAAACGAAGCAAAAGAAAATCACCCAAAACCCATGGTCAAAGCCAAAAGCAAGGAAAAGCCTCACAAACAAAAAAATGACAACTAATTAAATGAAGGAAAATCTCCACCTATAGTGCTTCATCATCAACGTCACCAGCAGCACCATCGTCATCCCCATCCCCATCCCCATCATCAGCATTAGCAAAACCCGAATAACGTCAGTAAAAGCAGCAGACTCAACCACACAGCAAGAGTCTCGTCAACAACATGAAAACATCCTTAAGACCATCTTCTACGGCGGCCATTTGACAATCTCTGAATTATCCTCTTTGTGTTTTTCGCTTCGGCAGGGAAGCAGGGCCGGGCAGGAAAAATATAATTTCAGTGTTCATTTGTGTTTCGGTTAATTCAATACCAAAAAATCCAAAAGGCAGAGTTGAAGATGGACCGAAATTCAATTGAATTGAAGTATAAGCCAGACGCCTTATAAGAGCTGCTTGATATAGACCAGAAGGATACTTTTTGGATGAAAAGAAAACAAAAACAGATGCACTGCTGATGGATGGACTGCGCACTTGGGGACACTTGGAGAACAAGAGAAGCAATTTCTTTTGACATTTCGTCACTATTATAAATGTAATGAAGAACATTTTCAAGGTGCCAAATATAATATGCCCATATTGAGAAAACGAAGGAGAAAGAGAAAAAGCAAAGAGAGAGGAAGGAAAGGCGTTAAGTTCGGCCAGGCCGAACTTTGGATACCCACCCATTAAATCGAGAGATCGATCTAAATGGCAGCTATATCCAAATCTGGACCGATCTGAGTGAAATTGAAGAAGCATGTCGAAGGGCCTAACACAACTCACTGTCTCAAATTTCAGCAAAATCGGATAATAACTGCGGCTGTTATGGGTCAAAGACCCAAAATCGGAGGATCGGTCTATATGGCAGCTACAACCAAATCTGGACCGATCCGGGCCAAATTAACGAAGGACGTCGAAGGGCCTAACACAACTCACTGTCCCAAATTTCAGCAAAATCGGATAATAAACATGGCTTTTATGGGACTAAGGCCCTAAATCGGAGGATCGGTCTATATGGCAGCTATATCCGAATCTGGACCGATCTGGGCCAAAGTGACGAATAATGTTGAAGGGCCTAACAGAACTCACTATCCCAAATTTCAGCAAAATCGGATAATAAATGTGGCTTTTATGGGCCAAAGACCCAAAATCGGAGGATCGGTCTATATGGCAGCTACAGCCAAATCTGGACCGATCTAAGCCATATAGACAAAGTATGTCGAGGGGTCTAAGACAACTCACTGTCCCAAATTTGAGCAAAATCTGATGATAAATGTGGCTTCTATGGGCCTAAGACCCTAAATCGGAGGATCGGTCCATATGGCAGCTATATCCAAATCTGGACCGATCTAGGCCAAATTGAAGAAGGGTGTCAATGGGTCTAACACAACTCACTGTCCCAATTTTCAGCAAAATCGGGTAATAAATGTGGCTTTTATGGGCCAAAGACCCTAAATCGGAGGATCGGTCTATATGGCAGCTACAACCAAATCTGGACCGATCCGGGCCAAATTAACGAAGAATGTCGAAGGGGCTAACACTATTCACTGTCCCAAATTTCAGCAAAATCGGATAATAAATGTGGCTTTTATTGGCCAAAGACCCTAAATCGGAGGATCGGTCTATATGGCAGCTACAACCAAATCTGGACCGATCTAAGCCATATAAACAAGGTATGTCGAAGGGTCTAAGATAACTCACTGTCCCAAATATCTGCAAAATCGGATAATAAATGTGGCTTTTATGGGACTAAGGCCCTAAATCGGAGGATCGGTCTATATGGCAGCTATATCCGAAAATGGACCGATCTGGGCCAAAGTGACGAATGATGTTGAAGGGCCTAACACAACTCACTGTCCCAAATTTCAGCTAAATCGGATAATAAATGTGGATTTTATGGGCCAAAGACCCAAAGTCGGAGGATCGGTCTATATGGCAGCTATATCCGAACCTGGACCGATCTGGGCCAAAGTGACGAATGATGTTGAAGGGCCTAACACAACTCACTGTCCCAAATTTCAGCTAAATCGGATAATAATTGTGGCTTTTATGGGACTAAGGCCCTAAATCGGAGGATCGGTCTATATGGCAGCTATATCCGAATCTGGACCGATCTGGGCCAAAGTGACGAATGATGTTGAAGGGCCTAACAGAACTCACTATCCCAAATTTCAGCAAAATCGGATAATAAATGTGGCTTTTATGGGCCAAAGACCCAAAATCGGAGGATCGGTCTATATGGCAGCTATATCCGAAAATGGACCGATCTGGGCCAAAGTGACGAATGATGTTGAAGGGCCTAACACAACTCACTGTCCCAAATTTCAGCTAAATCGGATAATAAATGTGGCTTTTATGGGCCAAAGACCCAAAATCGGAGGATCGGTCTATATGGCAGCTATATCCAAGTCTGGACCGATCTGAGCCATATTGACAAAGGATGTCGAAGGATCTAAGACAACTCACTGTCCCAAATTTCAGCAAAATCGGATAATAAATGTGGCTTTTATGGGCCAAAGACCCTAAATCGGAGGATCGGTCTATATGGCAGCTATATTCAAATCTGGACCGATCTGGGCCAAAGTGACGAATGATGTTGAAGGGCCTAACAGAACTCACTATCCCAAATTTCAGCAAAATCGGATAATAAATGTGGCTTTTATGGGCCAAAGACCCAAAATCGGAGGATCGGTCTATATGGCAGCTATATCCAAGTCTGGACCGATCTGAGCCATATTGACAAAGGATGTCGAAGGATCTAAGACAACTCACTGTCCCAAATTTCAGCAAAATCGGATAATAAATGTGGCTTTTATGGGCCAAAGACCCTAAATCGGAGGATCGGTCTATATGGCAGCTATATTCAAATCTGGACCGATCTGGGCCAAAGTGACGAATGATGTTGAAGGGCCTAACAGAACTCACTATCCCAAATTTCAGCAAAATCGGATAATAAATGTGGCTTTTATGGGCCAAAGACCCAAAATCGGAGGATCGGTCTATATGGCAGCTATATCCAAGTCTGGACCGATCTGAGCCATATTGACAAAGGATGTCGAAGGATCTAAGACAACTCACTGTCCCAAATTTCTGCAAAATCGGATAATAAATGTGGCTTTTATGGGCCAAAGACCCTAAATCGGAGGATCGGTCTATATGGCAGCTACAACCAAATCTGGACCGATCTAAGCCATATAGACAAAGGATGTCGAGGGGTCTAAGACAACTCACTGTCCCAAATTTCAGCAAAATCGGATAATAAATGTGGCTTTTATTGACCTAAGACCCTAAATCGGCGGATCGATCTATATGGGGGCTATATCAAGATATAGCCCCGATATAGCCCATCTTCGAACTTAACCTGCTTATGGTTAAGTTCGAAATCGGCCAGGTTCCTGGCCGATTTGAACCATACTTGTCACAGTTGTTGAAAGTCATAACAGAATACTATGTGCAAATTTTCTGCCCAATCGGATGAAAATTGCGGCTTTCAGGGGCTCAAGAAGTCATATCGGGAGATAGGTTCATATGGGAGCTTTATATAAATCTGAACCGATATAGCCCATTTGCAATCCACATTCACCTACATCAATATTAAGTATCTGTACAAAATTTGAAGCGGTTAGCTTAACGCGTTTGACAGCTATCGTGTTTCCGACAGACGGACGGACGGACAAGGACATGTTTTTGATAACACTCCCCTAAGTTGATTTCTGTCTGGTATTGTGTTCCCACCTAAGTACCGATGTCTTTTAGTCATGAAAGGCGGGAAATGACATAGGTATTGCTCCAACATCTCATCATTTTCCCTACATGCCCTATTTTGCCGCCCTACACTTGCTATCACTTGCCACACCTATTTTACACAAGTGAGCTCGCAGTCCTATGTGTCCCGTTATGACACCAAGAGCTAAACTGACCTCCTTCTTACTTCGTTTTAGTAATAGCCTCGTCCTCTCACAATCCGGATCGCCGCATAGGATTTTCACCTTGCTAGCGACTGTTTCCCACACACATTGATATGTGAGAAGTTTGCCCCCGTTCCTTAGTGGAATGTCCGTGGGCAAAATTTGCAATTTTTTAATCATCGGATACCTGAGATGAACCTTAGGTATCAGGTGCGAGGCACTGCTGCCATCGGCACAGTCTTGGATTGACGGAACCCTAGTATTGCCATCTGGAAGATCATGTTACACGGATGGATCAAAGCTCGAGGACAGAGTGGGCCTGGGGGTCTACATTGAGAACCTAGGAACTGAGATCTATTTTAGACTGCCTGACCATAATACGGTCCTGCAGGCGGCAATCCGGGCGATCAAGAAATGCGTGAAGTGGTGTGGTGCTAACGCGAGGACGTCGAGTGTGAACATCTTTACCGACAGTAAAATTGCCATAAGGGCAAAAACAACCAGGACGGTAAGGTCACGAACAGTCTTGCCGCCTTCACTGAGGATGGCAAAATCCGCATCGTTTGGGTGCCGGGCCATAACGGAGTAAGGGGAAATGAAAGGGCAGACGATTTGGCGGTGAAGGCCAGAGAACAGCCGTCGGTAAACTTGGTTAACACGAAGCCTTTCGGGACGACACAGTCCGAGTTAAGGGAGTGGGCGACAAATGCGCATGCAACATTGTGGAACAGCGAAACGGTCGATAGGACGGCGAAAATCCTATGGAGGGATCCATATCGTGAGCAGACGATGCTATTACTGAAAAGAAGTAAGAAGGAGTTCAGTATAGCTATTGGTATCATAACGGGGCCAATAGGACTACGAGATCAAAATCGGCGCGGCAAGTGATAGCATGTGTTGGGCAGACTTTCGAAGACTTTTCAACCATATTACATGTGATGGCTTCAAGGGCCCTGCGTTGGTATGTTGTATTTGAATCGCTTTTATTGCGAAAATGCCTCTATGATACAAATACCACATTTACCACGCCCGCCAACCCTGTCTATAAGCTGTACTTTACCCAATGGATGTGTTTTCGTGTAATGACAGATTTTTTGTCTGCGACAATTACACTACTTCCAGGGTGCATTTGATTGTGTGCATCTGTTGGAAGTTGTATGGATGGCTTTGAAGGCTAGACAACGGCTCTAGCTGTTGCTACGTGTGCCCAGGTTCGAATCCCGCACGGGCTCTGCCGATTTTTTTCATTCTCATTAATTTCTTGCCTGTCAGGGCTAAGATCATTAAATTTCACTATTGAGACCTTTTCCGTCTCGACAAAATGTTTAATTTTTGCATACCCACCATGGAATGTGGTACCAAAAGATTATAGAAAATAATTACCAAAAATGATTGACGATTTATCCTTGGAGCTAATTTCCCCTAATTACTATTCCTTAGGACTTTCAAAGTCAACTCATTTAAGTTGACTACAACTCTGGCTTGTGTGAAACATTAATCAATAGCAATTGTGAATAACCGAACCACAATTAAGTTCATAAGCTCAAAAGGCAGGCCACACTTCTGAGCTGGTATTTATTCCAGCTAAGGCCAGCAGGCAACCACTATGACAGCAAGTTGTGATCTAATTTGTCACATTAATTTCCATTTTCCCAGAATGACTTGGAGAATAGCATTTGAAATCATTCATTCGAGGATTACAGCCAACAACTATGAAGAGCTGGCTGCCTAACCCCAAGGACTTTTCTTTACTACCCTCATTTTCTATTTACCCTACCCCCGCCCCCTCCTGGAATGTCAGCACCAGCCACAACATGAAATTTTTATTTTCAGTTGACATTTAATTTACACAATTTTTACTCCTTGGAATTATTCACAAATCCCGGCAAATTCAAATCCTTACCCCAACCTTACAAAACTTACAAAACACACAGAGAGACACACTTACACAATTAGGAGGCACATGACATTGGGTGTTTGTGGGACCACAAAGCTTGCTGCATTTGTTGTAAGTCCAACACCATGCCCTGCAATTTCCCCCCGCCTTAAGTTTTGTGGCGGCAAAACCAGGTCTGGTTTCCATGTTGCCACATAGTGTATGTCTTAATTTGTACAAAGGACATTAAAAAGTTTTCCCGTTACGCTTCACAGACTGACAGACAAATATAGTGGTGTCGAGAGGGCTCCAAAAACGAGTTATGGGGTTGTACAAAGTTGTAACGGCGAGCACTATCACAGTAAGAAGGCAAAGAACATGGTCATGGAAAATTTGTTGAATAAAATCGGAACAAATACGCCCAACAGAATTTTGGACAGAATCCGTCGGACCGAATCTTGGGAACCCACCACCATGGACATATATATGAGAGCTATATCTAAATCTGAACCGATTTCTATGAAATTCACCACTAATGTCGAGAGTCGTAAGAAAATCCTTTCTGCCAAGTTTCGAGAGAATCGGTTAAGAAATGAGCACTTTATTGCAATATTTCTCAAAATCGGACGACCATATATATGGCAGCTATATCTAAATCTGAACCGATTTCGACCAAACTTTATAGGAATTGTGGAAGTCGCCAAGGAAAGCATAGTGCCAAATTTTGGGAAGATGGGTCAATAAATGCGCTTGCAGTGGCTTTGGGAGTGAAAATCGGGCGATATATATAAATGAGAGCTATATCCAAATCTGAACCGATTTCCATGAAATTCACCAATAATGTCGAGAGTCATAAGGAAATCCTTTCTGCCATGTTTCGAGAGAATCGGTTAACAAATGAGCACTTTATTGCAATATTTCTCAAAATCGGACGAACATATATATGGGAGCTATATCTAAATCTGAACCGATTTCGAGCAACCTCCTCAGATATTGTGGTAGTCGTCAAGGAAAGCGTTGTACAAAATTTTGGCAAGATGGGTTAATAAATGCGCTTGCAGTGGCTCTAGAAGTGAAAATCGGGCGATATATATATATGGCAGCTATATCTAAATCTGAACCGATTTCTATGAAATTCACCAGTAATGTCAAGAGTCGTAAGAAAATCTTTCACGCCAAATTTCGAGAGAATCGGTTAAAAAATGAGCACTTTATCGCAATATTTCTCAAAATCGGACGAACATATATATGGCAGCTATATCTAAATCTGAACCGATTTCGAGCAACTTTCTCAGATATTGTGGTAGTCATCGAGGAAAGCGCTGTACAAAATTTTGGCAAGATTGGTTTATAAATGCGCTTGCAGTGGCTCTAGGAGTGAAAATCGGGCGATATATATATATTGCAGCTATATCTAAATCTGAACCGATTTCTATGAAATTCACCAGTAATGTCAAGAGTCGTAAGAAAATCTTTCACGCCAAACTTCGAGAGAATCGGTTAAAAAATGAGCACTTTATCGCAATATTTCTCAAAATCGGACGAACATATATATGGCAGCTATATCTAAATCTGAACCGATTTCTACCAAACTTTATAGGCATTGTGGAAGTCGCCAAGGAGAGCATTGTGCCAAATTTTGGCAAGATTGGTCAATAAATACGCTTGCAGTGGCTCTAGAAGTGAAAATCGGGCGATATATATAAATGAGAGCTATATCCAAATCTGAACCGATTTCCACGAAATTCACCAGTAATGTCGAGAGTCATAAGGAAATCCTTTCTGCCAAGTTTCGAGAGAATCGGTTAACAAATGAGCACTCTATTGCAATATTTCTCAAAATCGGGCGAACATATATATGGCAGCTATATCTAAATCTGAACCGATTTCGACCAAACTTTGTAGGAATTGTGGAAGTCGCCAAGGAAAGCATTCTGCCAAATTTTGGGAAGATGGGTCATTAAATGCGCATACAGTGGCTCTAGGAGTGAAAATCGGGCCATATACATATATGGCAGCTATATCTATATCTGAACCGATTTCCATGAAATTCACCAATAATGTCGAGAGTCATAAGGAAATCCTTTCCAATCCTGCCAAATTTCGAGAAAATCGGTTAACAAATAAGCACTTTACTGCAATATTTCTCAAAATCGGACGAACATATATATGGCAGCTATATCTAAATCTGAACCGATTTCGAGCAACCTCCTCAGATATTGTGGTAGTCGTCGAGGCAAGCGTTGTACAAAATTTTGGCAAGATTGGTTAATAAATGCGCTTGCAGTGGCTCTAGAAGTGAAAATCGGGCGATATATATATATATATGGCAGTTATATCTAAATCTGAACCGATTTCTATGAAATTCACCACCAACGTCGAGAGTCAAAAGGAAATCCTTTCTGACAAATTTCGAGAGAACCGGTTAACAAATGAGCACTCTATTGCAATATTTCTCAAAATCGGACGAACATATATATGGGAGCCATATCAAAATCTGAACCGATTCTGACAAAACTTCTCAGATATTCTCAGACATGCGGAGGGACATGGAGTTGCCTCGATGAGGATGAGCAGACTATTGAACACTTGCTGTGTTCCTGTCCGGGTCAGCAAAGATGTAGGCTCTCCTTTCTCGGGAGCCGTTTCATCTGTGATCTGAGTGAACTTGCGAACGTATCTCTGGTATGTCTCCTGAGGTTTTTTGAGGGAACAGGATGGTTCCAAAGGGTTGGTGCCACAAGCTTCGGCGTAGGTAAATCCGTGCTTGCGTAGGCACTGGCGGTTCTTCACCCCCCGCTCGGGTTCTCCACCCCTTCTGTCTTTTCTTTTATTCCTGTATAAGCTCTAGTCCGAGGTCTGACACTCTCTTTCTTTTCCCTTTCTCTCTCTGCAAATGCAAATTTTGCCCATGAACATTCCACTAAGGAACAGGGGCAAATTTCTCACATATCAATGAGTGCAGTCCGATTCAAAATTAAAGGGGCCTCCTCTTTAATGGCGAGTCCGAACGGCGTGTCGCAGTGCGACACCTCTTTGGAGAGAAGTTCTACATGGCATAGTAGCCCACAAATGTTGCCAGCATTAGGAGGGGAAAACCACCGCTGAACATTTTTTTCTAATGGTCCCGCCATGATTCGAAACCAGGCGTTCAGCGTCATAACCGGACATGCTAACCTCTGCGCTACGGTGGCCTACTCTAGGGTACCACAATGGGACAGACGGGCCTACGAGTAAACTCACCTTTGTTGTGGAAAATTTGACCAAAATTTTCCCTAGTTTTGCTGGACCCTCGTAACTCTATTTGCATACAGTTTAGCCTTGCCTTCAATGCTTTTGGAGTGTGAGAATATTTTAAGATTTGTTGTTGGCTGTGGCTCACTTCCTCTTTCTCTTCATTTGTTTTTTTTTGCTTCGAACAAATACTTTTCGTTTTTGTTTGTATTCTCTTTCCCTATGTGTGTGTCTGTGTGTGTGTGTGTTGATTTCGACTAACTTTAGGATTTTCTCTCTGGGCTGTCATTGTGGGCTATGTATGAGAGCAGGAGGTGTGTTGTGGTTTAAGTGCGGCTATATGGGTATTACGGCAGCCGGCAAGCCGGGTAAGTTACGCAGGAAACAAGTTTATGTTTGCATAATTTTGGCTATTTTCCGACAGTGTCTGTTTAATTGAGCAAACTCTTTTGTTTGCCCTCTTCATGTTAACTTGACTTGAAAAGAAGTGCACAGCAAATACATACAAAAAACACAAAACGTCAGTTGTTGCCAATGACTTATGGCCACACACACACACTATTACTAGACGAACAAATTTAGCGTTAGACACATGAACATAGTCCTTTTTTGTGTTATTGCTGCTCAATTTAAGTATTTCCGCCTCATAGTCAGTCATTCATTTGCAGTTGCCGTTGCTGTCTTTTGTTGCTGCAGTGTCTTGCTGTGCTCCATGCTTTCATATTCAAATTGTTTTGGAAAATAATTATCTTTGACCTTAATTACCATAAAATTTCCTATCAGACTAATTTCAATTATATTCATGTTGAAAAGACCCCGGTGTATCCTCGACAGCTTTTAAAGTTCTGCCATGTCTTGGGGGATAGACACATATAATAGGCGGGTTTTTAGGTTCGGCCGGGCCGAATCTTATATACCCTCCACCATGGATCGAGTTCTTTTCCCGGCATATCTTCTTAAGCAAAATAAGGATAAAAGAAAAAATATTCGCTGCTATTAGAGCGAGACCTCGGTAAAATGTCAGCCAATTCGAATAAGAATTGCGCCCGTCGTACAAATTTTCAGGCAAATAGGATAATAATTCCGACCTCTAGAGGCTCAAGAAGTCAAGATCCCAGATCGGTTTATATGACAGCTATATCAGGTTATGAACCGATTTGAGCCTTATTTGGCACAATTGTTGGATATCATAACAAAATACTTCATGCGTAATTTCATTCAAATCGGATAAGAATTGCGCCCTCTAGAGGCTCAAGAAGTCAAGACCCAAGAACGGTTTATATGGCAGCTATATCAGGTTATGGACCGATTGGAACCATACTTAGCACAGTTGTTGGAACTCATAGCGAAAAACGTCGTGCAAAATTTCATTCCAATCGGATAAGAATTGCGCCCTCTAGAGGTTCAAGAAGTCAAGACCCAAGATCGGTTTATATGGCAGCCATATCAGGTTATAGACCGATTGAAACCATACTTGGCACAGTTGCTGAATATCATAACAAAACACGTCGTGTAAAATCTCATTCCTATCAGATAAGAATTGCGCCCTCTAGAGGCTCAAGAAGTCAAGACCCAAGATCGGTTTATATGGCAGCTATATCAGGTTATGGACCGATTTGAACCTTACTTAGCACAGTTGTTGCAAATCATAGCGAAACACGTGGTGCAAAATTTCATTCCAATCGGATAAGAATTGCGCCCTCTAGTGGCTCAAGAAGTCAAGACCCCAGATCGGTTTATATGGCAGCTATATCAGGTTATGGACCGATTTGAACCTTACTTAGCACAGTTGTTGCAAGTCATAGCGAAACACGTGGTGCAAAATTTCATTCCAATCGGATAAGAATTGCGCCCTCTAGTGGCTCAAGAAGTCAAGACCCCAGATCGGTTTATATGGCAGCTATATCAGGTTAAGGTCCGATTTCAACCATACTTGGCACAGTTGCTGAATATCATAACAAAACACGTCGTGCAAAATTTCCTACCAATCGGATAAGAATTGCGCCATCTAGTGGTTCAAGAAGTCAAGACACAAGATCGGTTTATATGGCAGCTATATCAGGTTTAGGGCCAATTTAAACCATACTTGGCGCAATTGTTGGATATTATAACAAAACACGTCGTGCCAAAATTAATTCCAATCGGATAAGAATTGCGACCTCTAGAGGCTCAAGAAGTCAATACCCAAGATCGGTTTATATGGCAGCCACATCAGGTTATAGACCGATTTAAACTATACTTGGCACTGTTGTTGCAAGTCATAGCGACATACGTCGTGCAAAATTTCGTACCAATCGGATAGGAATTGCGCCCTCTAGTGGCTCAAGAAGTCAAGACCCAAGATCGGTTTATATGGTAGCTATACCAGGTTAAGGTCCGATTTGAACCTTACTTAGCACAGTTGTTGCAAGTCATAGCGAAACACGTCGTGCAAAATTTCATTCCAATCGGATAAGAATTGCGCCCTCTAGTGGCTCAAGAAGTCAAGACCCAAGATCGGTTTATATGGTAGCTATATCAGGTAATGGACCGATCAATAATATATATACTTTATGGGGTCTCAGACGAATATTTCGAATAGAATGACGAAATTAGTATACCCTATAGTGGAGGGTATACATAAATTTTCAGATATTTTGGTAAGGAAATTATTTTTCAAAAAATTTTCCATGATTTCGTATTCTCTGTATATAAGCCTGACCCTCTGATCTCACAAAATCGGAACTTAGTAACATATAGGCGATATATAGACCCATCTCCAGACTTAAAGCCTGGAGCCAATAAATTGGTGATTTTCCATTCGATTTCTATGAAATTTGGCACAGTGAGTTCTGGTAGATCCCTACCCATTCTTGTCAAATGTGGTCCAGTTCGGACCATATTTGGATATAGCTGCCATATAGACCGATCTCCCAATATGGTGTAATAAGCAGTTTTCATCCGATTTGGATGAAATTTGGAACAATGACTTGTGCAAAAACTTTCAACTTCCATGCCAAATATGATCCGAATCGGTCTATACAAAGATATAGCCCCCATATAAACCGATCCCAGGATTTGACTTCTTGAGGCCTTGGAAGCCTCAATTTTTATCCGATTTGGCTGAAATTTGGCCCATACCGCTATCTGATTTACAACATCCATACCAATTTTTATCCGAATCGGTCAATATGGTGTTAAAGGCCCCTTTATGTACCTGTATCCCGATATGACTTCTTGGGACCAAAATAATTCAAATACAAACTCTGTTAACAAGGGTAAAATTTTTTGGAATCCATGGTGGTGGTTACTCAAGATTTGACCCGGCTGTACTTAGGGCGCTCTTACTTGTTTTAACTCTTATCTACGTTTAAGTACCCTTTTTATGCATTTAGCATGCATTTCTCTTTACTTGAAAATCAATCAAACCCCCAAAGGTATGCAACATTTTTTGAAAAACTTCACCAATTTCTTCAGACCTTCCAAACACACTGAAAAAAAACACATCCAATATTTAGCTTGGCTTTTTGGGTGTTTCCTACCGCCTGCGGTGTGTTGTAATGTTTTTGGTGTTTTGTTTTTATTTTTGGTCGGTGTTATTGTTGCCATTTTCGGCTGTAAATTGTTCATAAAGTCATTAAACGCTATTTGATGGATATGTTATGCCAACATGCAAAATAATTGCTTTGTAGTGTGATACATGGCTATTGTCGACAGCCTATTGCGTTGGCAGTTAACAGCAATAAAAACACAAACGTTATAGTATATGCGGCAATGGCATACGTAATTACCTAATGTTATTAGACATTCGCAAGAATGGCTTTTAAATTCAAGATTTAAATGAAGAATCAAATGCTGGCAAAATTTGCAAATTTTTTTTACGGAATTCAAATCTTGAAAATCGCGATGAAAATTTAGGTAAACATTTCTCATACAATCAAATCTTTCTATGGAAAGTTGCCAGGAATCTTCCACTATTATATAAAAGTGAAAAGTTTTGCGCTTTGTTTGTTTGTCTGTTCCGTATAGACTCAGAAAATTTTCACAGATGCTAGAGTTTGACCCCCCGGTGAAAATAGGGAACTAAATTTTTTGATATTCGAAGGGGGGGCGGACTCTCCCCCTTACCCTAATTTTCAAAAACGCCAGATCGCGGAGATGCCTGCTCCGATTTAAGCGAAATTTTGTATACCACCTCATGGTACCCCAAAAACATGAAATTGGTATACAATGTTGGGTTCAGCTAACCGGGGGGACGCCCCATCTTAAAACCCACCCGAACGGACATGTTTACCAACTGGGACAATATGGGTATCAAATAAAAGGTATTTAAGAGTAGAATACGAATTTGGTACAAAAATTCCACTCTTAATTATCGAGGGGTCCTCCATCCCCAAAAAGAGCCCCAAGAGGACAATTTCACCGCTTTGGGCAATATGCGAATCAATTGAAAGGTATTTAAGAGTAGAGTACGAAGTTGACATTAAAATGTGACCCTAAGTGTCGGGGGGTCCCCCACTCTGAAAAACACCACCCAACAGGACACTTTAACCGCTTTGGCAAAATGGGTATCAAATGAAAGATATTTAACAGTAGAATACAGCAATATGGGAATGAAAGAGTAGAGTACGAAGTTGGTATTAAAATGTGACCCTAAGAGTCGGGGCGTCCCCCACTCTCAAAAACACCAACCAACAGGACACTTTAACCGCTTTGGCAATATGGGTATCAAATGAAAGATATTTAACACTAGAATACAAAAATTTGTTTTTTGGTGTCTGAGGGCCCTCCCAACCCCCCAAAATCCCTTAGCAGGACTAATTTACCGATTGGGACAATATGGATATCAAATGAAAGCTATTTAAGGGTAAAGTCCAATGCTCATGTAAAAATGTATTCCTTGGTGTCTGAGGCGGGAAACGGGGACGGACCCTCCCCTTTACCCTAATTTTCAGAAACGCCAGATTTCGGAGATGGGGGAAGCGATTTTAGAGAAATTGGTTTCTTATTGTATCCAAGAAACAAAAATTTGGTATCGGATGAGGTACGCAGGGGGACGCCCCACCCAAAAAACCTACCAAATATATATAAACCAATTACGACAACATGGGACTCAAATAAAAGCTATTTGAGGAGTAGAAAATGTATCTTTTATCCAATAGTGGGATCAAGTGTTTGGGGGACCACCCCAACCCCATAACGTCCCTAAATCGGACATATTTATCGACTATGGCAATGAGGGGGGGCTCAAATTAAAGGAATTTACTTTGGGGTACCGCCCATCCCAAAAACACCCCCAAAGACGACAAATTTGCTACCATAGCAATATGTTGCTCAAATGAAAGGTCTTCGGGAGTAAAGCACGAATTTGATATCAATATTCGGGAGAAAGTTTCTTTGGGGCCTCCGCACCCCTATAACACCACCCATATAGGACGTATTTGCTGACCATTCCAATATGGGGCAGCAATAAAAGGTATTTTAGAGTAGAACCGATCATCAAATGAGAGATATTTGGGAGTAGACCACGAATCTGATATCAAAATTCGGGACCAACTGCCTAGGGAACACCCCACCCTCATAACAACTGCCAAATAGGACGTATATAGTCTTTGGGTCTTTAAGAGAGTGGAGCCCGATATTGAAAGATTTAAGGGCCAAACTCCAAAGCGAACATATTTTCATACTTTCGAAATAAGGGGTTCAAATGAATGGTATTTGAGATTAAAAACGAATTTGATATCCAATGGCAAAGAAATGATATTTGAGAGTAGAGCACGATGCTGTTACATTTTCAGGGCTAAGTAATTGGGGAACCACCAAACTCCTCAAAACATGCCGGCACTCGAATGAAAGGTATTGGGGAGAGGAGTACGAAATTGATACCCACTTTTGGGATCACTTTTCTGGGGGTCTACCCCTTTCTCAAAACGACCCACAAACAGCAATTATTTACTGACCATGTGCAATATGGACAATATGGGGGGCCTTGTATTTGGGGCACCTCCCCTTTTGAAAAACATCCCCCAAAGAGCACAAATTTTGGGGCCGCCTCAACCACTAAACTCCCCTTAGACCAATGGGGCTTAAATAAAGGATATTTAAAAGGATAATTTTATTCCATATAAAGTAAAAGAAGGCGTATCGGAGCGGGCCGGGTTCCGTTAGTTTTCTTATAAATTTAATTTTAACAAAATTTTTTTAATAAAAATTAAATTTTGACAAATTTGTCTTTAAAACTTCAATTTTGTCAAAAAATTTCTTTAAAAAATCCATTTTGACAAATTGTGACAAAATTTCCTATAAAAATTTAATTTTTATACAACTTATAGTGATTCGGGGCTCAAGAAGCAAAATCGGAAGATCGGTTTATATGGGAGCTGTGTCAAACTATAGATCGATTCAGACCATATTGCACACGTATGTTGAAGGCCATGAGAGAAGCCGTTGTACAAAATTTCTGCCAAATCGGATGAGTATTGCGCCCTCGAGAGACTCAAGAAGTCAAGATCCCAGATCGGTTTATGTGGCAGCTATATCAGGGTATGGACCAATTTGGACCATACTTAGCACAGTTATTCGAAGTCATAACAAAACACCTTATGCAAAATTTCAGCCAAATCGGGCGAGAATTGCGCCCTCTAGACGCTCAAGAAGTCAAGACCCAAGATCGGTTTATATAGCAGCTATATCAGGTTATGGACTGATTTGAACCATACTTCGCACAATTGTTGGAAGTGATATCAAAACACTATGTGCAAAATTTCATTCAAATTGGATAAGAATTCCGCCTTCTAAAAGCTCAAGAAGTCAAGACCCCAGATTGGTTTATAAAGCAGCTATATCAGGATATGGACCGATTTGAACCATACTCAGCACAGTTGTTGGAAGTCATAACAAAACACCTTATGCAAAATTTCAGCTAAATCGGTCAATAATTGCGCCCTCTAGTGGCTCACGAAGTCAAGACCCCAGATTGGTTTATATGGCAGCTATATAAGGTTATGGACCGATTTGAACCATACTTCGCACAATTGTTGGAAGTCATAACAAAACACCTTATGCAAAATTTCAGCTAAATCGGGAAATAATTGCGCCCTCTAGTGGCTCAAGAAGTCAAAATCCAACATCGGTTTATATGGCAGCTATATCAGGTTATAGACCGATTTGAACCATACTTAGCACAGTTGTTGGAAGTGATATCAAAACACTATGTGCAAAATTTCAGTCAAATTGGATAAGAATTCCGCCTTCTAAAAGCTCAAGAAGTCAAGACCCCAGATTGGTTTACATGGCAGCTATATCAGGATATAGACCGATTTGAACCATACTCAGCACAGTTGTTGGAAGTCATAACAAAACACCTAATGCAAAATTTCAGCTAAATCGGTTAATAATTGCGCCCTCAGGTGGCTCAAGAAGTCAAGACCCCAGATTGGTTTATATGGCAGCTATATCAGGTTATGGACCGATTTGAACCATACTTAGTACAGTTGTTGGAAGTGATATCAAAACACTATGAGCAAAATTTCAGTCAAATCGGATGAGAAGTGCGCCCTCTAGAGGCTCAAGAAATCAAGACCCAAGATCGGTTTATACGGCAGCTATATCAAAACATGGACCGATTTGGCTCATTTTCTATCACAATCGATCTACACCGATAAGAAGTACTTGTGCAAAATTTAAAGCGGCTAGCTCTACTCCTTTAAAAGTTTGCGTGCTTTCGACAGACGGACGGACGGACGGACGGACAGACATGGCTAGTCGAAAAATTCTGACAAAATGTTCTTAAAAAAATCCAAGTTTTTTTCTAAAAAGAGATGCTGTTTTCCAAATATTTGCCTTTAAAATCCTCAATTATTAACTGCTCCCGCATTGAGTAGTCATCACATTTCTCATTTGCCCCCAAAAAAATGTTCTTGTAATAATCGCATTAGAATTTATATGAAAACACGAAATACCAACGAATTGTGGTTATTTCCGCATTTAATGAAATTTTCCAGCATTTCCAGCATCTGCCCACGTTCGCAAAAAAAAAAAAGAATTCCTAAGCCATAATAAGTCTTCATTGGCCCATTAGAGTGAATTAGCGATTTGTATAACAAAAATTGTTGCATCCAGCAGGACTTATATCTGATCTCCCATTTGCAAAAACGACTTCCACCGCCCCAGCCCTGGCCCATAGAAAAGGCGACAGGAGAGTATTGACATGGTAGTTCGATTTTTGGGTTTTTTGTTCGCATGGCCTGGAGGGACATATCATGGTTTGGTTGGCATGAAATTGCTTTTAAAGCTGAACATGGCAGTTGACATGACAATCCACCGCACATTCAAAAGTGTCACACAAACCCGTAGAGATGTGAATGAGAGGGGGAGGGAGGGAGGTAGGGTGTAAGACCACCCCAAAATTCGCCACATTGGTCAACAGCAGCAATTAATGTCAATATTAAAATATGAAGTCCACAAATACATGCACACACACACACACAAACATACAACAGCTACACAGCACAAGGCCCACAATGAGGCGAGTGTTGGGCTTAGTGATGATGGTTTCGGTATCGTTGGTTATGGTAATGGTGATGCGGTCAAAGATGGATGTCATCGCAAAAGCACTTTTTCATGTGTTTGCCAAACATTCGAAACACTCGCACAAATGGAAATTGAGAAATTTTAAAGCCAACTTATATTTGCCAAACTGATGCAGATGATGGATGTGGTCCCCCATTCGAATTGGGCCTCAATCACAGCAACGTTCAGCAAAGGCAAAGCTGGCAGGGGCCAAAAGCAGCAAACAGCTCAAGTGAAAACACATTCAAGTAATGGCATTAATTATGGGAGTTTATCGCTTAATAGGATGAAAATTAACAAAAGGCAAAGCCAACGAGTCATTTTCGTCATCATTATTTTCGTAGTCGTTGTCTCTATTGGCAACCTTGTCCTCGGCATCACCACCATCAGCAGCAACAAGTGTAGAACCTTGAAAGTTTTTGGCCAGATAAGGAATGTAAGGAGACTTCATGGTATGAGTTCATCTGGCATGGTCAATAGATTTGTGAGTCCTTAACAAGCTTAAATGTTTCACAATAATTTTAAACTGTAGTAGAAGAAACAAGCAAAAGTGTGACAAGTTCGGCCGGGCCGAATCTTGGGAAGCCACCACCATAGAAATTTAGTTTAAGGGCCAAACTACAGTCAAACCAGCAAAAATGGAAGCTTCTAAGAACCGAACAAGAATGATCGAGAGGCCGCTTAACATGGGAGCTATATCAGGATAGAGATCGATTTGGACCGTATCTGCAGAACACCGCATGCAAAATTTCAGCCAAAACGGATAAGAATTGCGGATTGTAAGGACCCTTCAAATCGAGAGATCTGGTTAATATGAGAGCTATATCAGATTATGGGCCGATTCAGACCGTACTTAACACAGTTGTTGGAAGTCATAACGGAACACCACACACAAAATTTGTGGATTGTAAGGGCTCAAGAAGTCAAATCGGGAGATCGGTTTATATGGGAGCTATATCAGATTATGGACCGATCCGGACCGTACTAGGCACAACTGTTGGAAGTCATAACAGAAAACTATATGCAAAATTTCAGCTTAATCGGATAAAAATCGCGACTTGTAAGGACTCAAGAAGTCAAATCGGGAGATCGGTTTATATGGGAGCTATATCAGGTTCTTGACCGATTTGGACCATACTTAGCAGAGTTGTTGTAAGTCATAACAGAACACTACATGTAAAATTTCAGCCAAATCGGACAACGATTGAGGCTTCCAGAGGCTCAAGAAGTCAAATCGGGAGATCGGTTTATATGGGAGCTATATCAGGTTCTTGACCGATTTGGACCGTACTTTGCACAGTTGTTGTAAGTCATAACAGAACACTACATGCAAAATTTCAGCCAAATCGGACAACGATTGAGGCTTCCAGAGGCTCAAAAAGTCAAATCGGAAGATCGGTTTATATGGGAGCTATATATGGTTATTGACCGATTTGGACCGTACTTTGCACAGTTGTTGTAAGTCATAACAGAACACTACATGAAAAATTTCAGCCAAATCGGACAACAATTGAGGCTTCCAGAGGCTCAAGAAGTCAAATCGGGAGATCGGTTTATATGGAAGCTATATTCGGTTTTTACCCGATTTGAACTGTACTTTGCAGAGTTGATGGAAGTCATAACGGAACACTACGTGCAAAATTTCAGCCAAATCGGACAACAATTGAGGCTTCCAGAGGCTCAAGAAGTCAAATCGGGAGATCGGTTTATATGGGAGCTTAATCAGGTTATAGACCGATCCAGACCGTACTTGGAACAACTGTTGGAAGTCATTACAGAAAACTATATGCAAAATTTCAGCCACATTGGACAAAAAATACTGCTTGCAAGGGCTTAAGAAGTCAAATCGGGAGATTGGTTCCCATATAAACTAGCTGAACCCGGCCCGCTCCTCTGCGCCTTCTTTAACTTTATATGGGGCAACATCTTCCTTATTGGGAAGCTTATTGGGAAATAACATGCTACGAAAACAGTATATGGCTTGACTAACAGTTTAGCAATATAAGAGCCTTTATCTGAATCCCATATGGTCTTCATTGGTCTACGAATTTAAGTTTGGATATTAGGTGTACCCCATTCCTAAAATCCTTTATTTCAGCCCGATATTCTCATGATGTCTGATTTAAGGGTGTCTTCGGGGGTGAGGTGGTCCCCCAGACACTTGGCCCTGAAAAAATATCAGAATCGTGCTCTTCTTTCAAAAACCATTTTTTTAAACCCCATGTTACCATTGATTTTGAGGGGGGCTTTACAGGATGGGGCGTCCCCCAAACACATGATCCCAAAATTGTTTATCAAATTCGTTTTCTAATCTCAAATGCCTTTCATTTGAGCCACATATTGGCATGGTCGAAAAATGTTTACCCTTTGGGGAGGGGGAGGGGTGTTTTGGGGTGATGCCTTAAATACCTGGTCCTCCATTTGGATATCAAAATTCGTATTCTACTCCCAAATACCTTTATTTGAGCCCCACATTACTATGGTCAGTAAAAAATTGCTGTTTGTGGGGTATTTTGGGAAAGGGGTAGACCCCCAGAAAATTGGTCCCGAAAATGGGTATCAATTCTTGCTCTACCCCTCGATTCCTTTCATTTTAGCCCCAAATTGACAAGGTCGGTAAATATGCCCGATTAAGGGGAGTTTTGGGGATTGGGGTGGACCCCCAATCACTAAGCCCGGAAAATATATCAGCAACTATGCTCTATTCTCATATATTTGAACCCCCTATTGCCATTGGCCTCAAAATTGGATATCAAATTAGTTTTCTAATCTCAAATACCATTCACTTAAACCGCTTATTGAAAGAGTAAGCTAATATGTCCGGTTTGGGGTATGGGCCCTAAAAACTATGAATATCGAGCTCCACTGTCTTCAAGACCCAAATTGTCTTGGAGAGCAAATACGTCCTACTTGGGGGTTGTTATGGTGGTGGGACGTACCCTAGACAGTTGGTCCCTAATGTTGAAATCAGATACGTGGTCTACTCCCAACTACCTTTCATTTGAGCTCCATTTATCCATAGTTGGCAAACATGGCCGGCTTGGGGGGTGTTTTGGGGGATGGGCTGCCACTCAGTAAGTAGGCCTTGAAAAAAAATATCGAATTCGTGTTCTACTCTAAAAACCCTGTTATTTGAGCCTCATATTGCTCAGCAAATACTTCCTATTTGGGTGGTGTTATGGGGGTTTGGGTGGCCCCATTGACACATTTCCAGAATATTGAATCAGATTTGTGCTTTACTCCCAAAGACCTTTCATTTGAGCCCGACATTGCTGTGGTCGTAAATTTGTCCCCTTTGGGGGATGTTTTTGGAGAGAGGCGGTCCCCCAAACACTTGGTTCCATATTTGGATATTAGATTCGTATTCTACTCGGAAATATCTGTTATTTAAGCCCCATATTGCCATGGTCAGTAAATAAGTCCTGTTTGGGGGGTGTTTTGGGGAAGGGGTGGACCCCCCGAAACTTGGTCCCTCATTTGGATATTAGATTCATATTCTACTCACACATACCTTTCATTTGAGTCCCATATTGCCATGGTCGGTATATATGTCCGATTTAGGGGTGTTTTTCGGGGGAGGGGGTCCCCCTAACACTTGGTCCGATAATTGGATTTTAGATAAGTTTACTAATCATAAATACCTTTCATTTGAGTCCCATATTGTCGTGATTGGTCTATATACATATTTTGCAGGTGGGACCAAACACTTGGTCCCACATCCGGATATCAGATTTGTATTCTGCACTTAAATTCCTTTTATTTAAGCCCCATATTGCCGTAGTCAGTAAAAAAATCCTGTTGGGATTTTTTTTTTTTTTTTTGGAAGGGGTGGACACCCAGAATCGTGCTCCCACATTTGGATATTCGATTCGTATTCTACTCGTAAATATCTTTCATTTGAGCCCCATATTGCCATGGTCGGTAAATATGTCCGATTTAGGGGTGTTTTGGGTTTGGGGGGGGTCCCCCTAACACTTGGTCCGACAATTGGATATCAGATACGTTGTCTTATACCAAATACCATCCATTTGAGTCCCATATTGTCCCGATTGGTCTAAATATGTATTTGGTAGGTTTTGGGGGTGGGGCGGTACCCCATCCCCCTAGGTACCCCATCCGAAATTTGAATACCAAATTTTTGTTGTTAGGTTACTATAAGAGAGCACACAAAATTTCGCTTAAATCGCACCACCCATCTCTGAGATCTGGCGTTTCTGAAAATTAGGGTAAGGGGGAGGGTCCGCCCCTCCCTTCAGATATAAAAAATTTAGTAGCCTATTTTCACCACGGGACCATTATGCAGCATCTGTGACAATTTCAAGAAAAATTGGTTCAGCCGTTTCTGAGTCTATGAGGAACACACAAACAAACCAAACAAACACAAAATTGATTTTTATATATTGGGTTGCCCAAAAAGTAATTTCGGATTTTTCATACAGTCGGCGTTGACAAATTTTTTCGCAGCTTGTGACTCTGTAGTTGCATTCTTTCTTCTGTCAGTTATCAGCTGTTGCTTTTAGCTTGCTTTAGAAAAATAGTGTAAAAAAAGTATATTTGATTAAAGTTCATTCTAAGTTTTATTAAAAATGCATTTACTTTCTTTTAAAAAATCCGCAATTACTTTTTGGGCAACCAAGAGACAGTACTTTTGGGAGGCCACCGTGCCAAGTTTAAGCTTCAACATGTTACTTGCAGTACTGACCAGAATATACCTCAAGGCAGTACAGGAGATTATTATATCGAGGTAATGCCAAGTCAGTGCTATAAAGCTGACGCAGGCCAAGAGTTATCTTGGCGACAACATTTTCAATGTGCACATCGAATGACAATTTATCATCCAAAAGTATACCCAAGCACTGAATATTATGGACACCTACCTATTTCATCCCCATTATTTACCAGCCTCACGCCTGGAGTATCATTCGTTCCGTAGAAAAGAGCCTTAGTCTTGGCCGCATTCACAGACAGACGATTCGCAGACATCCATGAAGCCAAGGAAGGCAAGGCCAAATCAATCTTCGATTGAAGAACGTTCAAAGAGCGCCGGTTACCTACAAACACTAACTGAACATCGTCCGGTTAAACGCGAAATTCCTCAGGCATCTGTACTCGGTCCGCTCTTATTTATTGAACGACTTTAACGACTTGGTGTACCCACCTACATTGACTGCAGCCAATGTCGTTCAAAAAATAAGAGGAAACCGAGTACAGATGTCTGAGGAATTTCGCTTTTAACCGGCAACGTAGGTGAAGTTATATATCGCCTATCTGAACAAATTGCTTTCTACCAACCAAATAGGAAAACAAAAGTTTGCAAGCGCGCTTTGACCAAGACCGTAAACTGTGGACAGCTTCTGAATCGGGACGAAGTTATCCATCCGATCGAAGGTCTTCTCTAGATCCAAGGAGAGTAAAATCCAGATATGTCTGACCGGCCAGGCAATTTCGAATTCGGAAGCAACATGGACGTCCCTCTACCCTGCGCGATGCACTTTCTTCTTAATCTTTTCTTTTCACTCTCTTAGCGCGGTTCCTCAATTTGCAGTATATTCGCCAGTTATCATTGCTCAAAGAAAACCTTTATATGCCAAATCTGCCATTGACTGCTAAAACCTGATCTCAGGACACTTGATGCCATTGTCCAAATCGTGTTGTTGCACAAACATCTTCTTCTTAAAAATGGAATAAATCCTATCTGAGCCGCACTCTAATAACTCATCATTGATCGTTCAAGCCCCGCTGAAGCCATCTTTTCAACAAGCATCTCGGGTCCACTGAAATTCATCATTTCTTTGTTGATCATTGTTGAGAGAGATATTTGCAAAGGCATGCTTTGATATATTAGGGCAAATAACTTGGCCGGAACGGCACAAAGTAATCCATCATCGAGGTAGATTGATGTAAAACATCAAAAAATGGTCGGGCAGCTGTTATGGGAAACAGACACTCCCATCCTGCCTTATGGTAGCAGCGATGGAGGCATCAAAAAGATTTCTGTTGAAATCGCCCATTATCACAGTATTCATGTATTGAACAAGAAAGCTGGATAGTCAATGTTTGAAACATTCTAACAAATTTTTGCTTAATAGTACTACGTAGACTAGGTGGTGTAGGGCATTAGATAGTGGGCTCCGACCTACTTTTGCCTTCTCTTAATCTTTTAATTTTAAAAAGCAATTCAAGGTTTAACATGTTGTTGAAATTTGAGATCCTATGTTTGAGTATCTATTGGGTTGCCCAAAAAGTAATTGCGGATTTTTTAAAAGAAAGTATGGGTTGCCCAAAAAGTAATTGCGGATTTTTTAAAAGAAAGTAAATGCATATTTAATAAAGCTTAGAATGAACTTTAATCAAATATACTTTTTTTTACACTTTTTTTCTAAAGCAAGCTAAAAGTAACAGCTGATAACTGACAGAAGAAAGAATGCAATTACAGAGTCACAAGCCGTTGAAAAAATTTGTCAACGCCGACTATATGAAAAATCCGCAATTACTTTTTGGGCAACCCAATATATCAGATTATAGACCGATTTAGACCGTACTTGGAACAGTGGTTGGGGTAAGGGGGAGGAACCGCCCCCATCCGATTTCAAAAAATTATATAGCCTATGTTTACTTCCAGATAAACTTACACAATCTGTGAAAAATTTAAGAAAATCGGTTCAGCCGTGTTTGATTTTACGGAACAAACAAATCAACCGAGTCCCATATAATCATGATGAGTCATATGCCTATTTAAGGCATTTTTGGGAGGTAGAGTAACGCCCTATAATTCGAACTGATTTTGTATGCGAGATCCGTAATCTACTCCCAAATACCTTTCATTTGAGGCCCATATTGAAATGAACGTCCAATATTTGTGTTTGGGGGAATTTCGGGGCTGGAGCGGCCCGTTGGGTACTTAGACCCAAATTTTAATACCATAGTCGTATTCTATTTTCCAATACCTTTCATTTGAATCCCTTATTGTCCCGAACGGGCCACTTTCGATGTTTTTGGCATAAGGGGGGAGCGTCCGCCCCCTTCCGAAATCAATAAATTATGAAGCCTATTTAATAAGTTTAATAAGTTCGAAGAAAGGGCTAAGCCCTAGAAAAACCATGGCCAACCATGTGGAAAACGAAATTCCATGTAGCACTACATGTGGATTTTTTGCCATTTGCCATTTAACACTCATCCATCAGTTCGTAAAATACTAGTTATTCTATTCTATTCTATTTTTTTTTTTTTTTTTTTTTTTTGTTTTGAAACACTGCATCCTTGTGCTTATTGTCTTAACGAGATTGTTCTGCTACGAAATCTTGCATTTGATGTTGATGGTACTGATGCCAGTTCCGCTAGATGCATCTCTTCCAATTTTATTGGATTCTGTCTTGTTGTTCGCCATTGTTCTTCTCGGAAATAGTTTCACATGTTAAATTACTTGTCTAATTTTTTTACATATATCACAGACAATTGGAAGCGAAAATAGTGAAGCGAGTAAAAGATGCAATGGAAAATCCACGTCTGTGGAAATGGAAGTGGCACAGTATAAGCAAATGATTTTGTGAGCCACTGAGACAGTCTCTAAAGGGGTCCTTGGAAAATCCAGCAAATTTTACAATACAAGAAAATATTTCTACTTACGGATTTGGTAGGAAGAAAATAAAGAGACTTACCTGAAAAAAAGAAAGAAAAAATAACAATTACATAAAAATTTAATTATATGAAAAAAATTTAACAAACATTAGTCAAAGTCAATTCTTAACTGTCATAAAGCAACTGAACAAAATTCGAAAGGCTACTCAGAGTACAACTTGAACGATCTCGTTGGATTACCCGGAAATGCTAATCGCATTGAGACTGCGATATTGGGGTTTCACGAAGACGAAGTTGTCAGTTTCGAGAAAGCAAACCAGCCCCAGAAAAACCCTGCACTCAACCAAATTTGTTATTCAAATATACAGCAAAAATGTTTGCTAAAACAGCAGTTTTTCTCTGCTGACAATGGGAAAGCAGACATTACTGCTGTTTTAGCAAACATAGGGCTGCTGTATTAGCAAACATTTCTTATTGCTATTTCAACTAACAAAATCTGATGTTATGAGTACACAAGTCTGCTGAAAAAACAAAATTTTTATGCTACTTTTTATGTTTGCCTGTTACTTTAGATTTTTTTTAGAAATTAAGTTGGTTGCTCTAAAATTGCAGTATAACTGCTGTAAGAGCAGAACTACTGCTACAATAGCAACCAAATTAACTGCTAATATTCAGCAGACAGTGTTTGCACTTTTTTTTTGTGAGTAAAGATGAACGGGGGGATATTCGCAACATTGGGAAAGAGGTTTTAAGGACTTTACAACCGGACATGACCTAAAAACGCGAGAGTTCATTGGTATTTGCATTACGCACGACTCAAAAAGAGTACAATAGGAAGACCAGAACGGCGAAACGTAACTCCCTGAAATTTTTCTTAAGAGAACATTTATTTTATGAACATTTAGCAAAGATATGCGTGAAGATAAATTCCGAATTTAACTAGCAGAGACACAAACCGCTTTGTTAACAGAGTGCGAGAGAGAGAGAGAGAGAGAGTAACAGAAGTATTAACAGACATCCACTGGGGGGTTAGCAGAGCTCTGTAAATACTTAGCAGAACCAAAAAACAAGAGAAATTAATTAAATTTCTTACTTTTTATCAATTTTTGCAAATATTTGTAAAAAGAAAAATAAAACCATACCAAAATTTGGAGTATAATATCAATGCTTTGAATCAAAAACGCCATTCGAAATATCTATTACCGTAGCACTGGGAAAAATGAAAAATTTATAAAAAAAAATATTTTGGTCATGATTATGACCAATGGTCCAGGAGGACATCTACTTCAAATTCTTTTTCAAATTCCAGTCTTTTTTAAAAAATTTCTCGAAAAAAAATTCGGGACAGGATAATGGCCAATGGTCCTGGAGGACATCTAAGAATTCTGCAAGGTACTACCATACATCGTTGCAAAGGTCACGATGTGTGCTTTCCAAAACATGTCCTTTGTCGAAAATCGAGCAGTTGGTTTTTTCACATTCCTGGCTTTTTTTAAAAAAATTCTCGAAAACAAATCGGGACAGGATAATGGCCAATGGTCCTGAAGGACATCTAAGGATGTCCTCTACCATACATCGTTGGAAAGGTCACGATGTGTGCTTTCTAAAACATGTCCTTATTCGAAAATCGAGCAGTTGGTTTTTTCAAATTTCTGTCTTTTTTAAAAAATTTCTCGAAAACAAATCGGGACAGTATAATGGCCACTGGTCCTGGAGGACATCTAAGAATTCTGCAAGGTACTACCGTACATCGTTGCAAAGGTCACGATGTGTGCTTTCCAAAACATGTCCTTATTCGAAAATAGAGCAGTTGGTTTTTTCAAATTTCTGTCTGTTTTTAAAAAATTTCTCGAAAACAAATCGGGACAGTATAATGGCCAATGGTCCTGGAGGACATCTAAGGATGTCCTCTACCATACATCGTTGGAAAGGTCACGATGTGTGCTTTCCAAAACATGTCCTTATTCGAAAATCGAGCAGTAGGTCTTTTCAAATTCCTGTCTTTTTTAAAAAATTTCTCGAAAACAAATCGGGACAGGATAATGGACAATGGTCCTGGAGGACATCTAAGAATTCTACAAGGTACTACCATACATCGTTGGAAAGGTCACGATAGAGATATTAAGCTAACATGTTGCACCGACTCGTATTTCTTCCACACACAGAATAAGTTTGTGAATGGGCCAAATCCGACTATATCTGGATATAGCTGGCCCATAAAAACCGCAATTATTACCCTATTTCGGTGAAATTTCTGATGGTGAGTTGTTTTAAGTCTCCCGACATCCGACACAAATATGGTTCAGATCGGACTATATTTAGATATAGCTGCCATATACAGCGATCTGTCGACTAAGGGTCTTAAGCCCATAAAATTCGCAATTAATATTAAATATTGTAGTTAGTTGTTTTAAGCCTGTCGATGTACGTCTCAAATATGGTTCAGATCGGTTGTTATTCAGATATAGCAGCCGTATAGACCGATCTGCCAATTAAGGGTCTTAAGTCCATAAAAGACGTCATCTGACTGAAATATGGACTATATTTAAATATAGCTGCCATATAGGCCACCATATAGGAGGTCACTGTAGCGCAGTGACCTCCTATATGGTGGCGACACCTCCAAAGAGGTGTCGCACTGCGGAACGCCGCTCGGACTCGGCTATAAAAAGGAGGCCCCTTATCATTGAGCTTAAAAACTTAAATCGAACTGCACTCATTGATATGTGAGAAGTTTGCCCCCGTTCCCTAGTGAAATGTTCATGGGCAAAATTTGCAATTGTAAATAGGCCATATCGGACCATGTTTTCATATGGGTGCCGATCAGGGGTCTTGATTTCATGAGCCTCTAGAGGGCGCAATTTTTATCCGATTTGGAAGAAATTTTGCACGATATGTTTTGATATGATATCAAACAACTGTGCCAAGTATGGTTCAAATCGGTCTCTAACCTGATATAGCTGCCATATAAACCGATCAGGGGTCTTGACTTCTTGAACCTCTAGAGGGCGCAATTCTTATCCGATTGGAATGAAATTTTGCGCGACGTGTTTTAATATGATATCCAACAACTGTGCAAAGTATGGTTCAAATCGGTCCATAACCTGATATAGCTGCTATATAAACCCATCTAGGGTCTTGACTTCCTGAGCCTCTAGAGGGCGCAATTCTTATCCGTTTGGAATGAATTTTGGCACGACGTGTTTTGTTATGATATCAAACAACTATGCCAAGTATGGTTCAAATCGGTCTATAATCTGATATAGCTGCAATATAAACCGATCTTGGGTCTTGAATTCTTGAGCTACTAGAGGGCTCAATTCTTATCCGATTTGGAAGAAATTTTGCACGATGTGTTTTGTTATGATATCCAACAACTGTGCCAAGTATGGTTCAAATCCGTCTATAACCTGATATAGCTGCCATATAAACCGATCTTGGGTTTTGACTTCTTGAGCCTCTAGAGGGCGCAATTCTTATCCGATTTTGCTGAAATTTTGCACGATGTGTTTTGTTATGATATCAAACAACTGTGCCAAGTAGGCTTCAAATCGGTCAATAACCTGATATAGCTGTCATATAAACCGATCTAGGGTTTTGACTTCTTGAGCCTCTAGAGGGCGCAATTCTTCACCGATTTGAATGAAATTTAGCACGAAGTATTTTGTTGTGATATCCAACCACTGTGCCATATTAGGTTCAAATCGGTTCATAACCTGATATAGCTGTCATATAAACCGATCTAGGGTCTTGACTTCTTGAACCTCTAGAGAGCGCAATTCTTATCCGATTTGTAAGAAATTTTGCACGATGTGTTTTGTTATGATATCAAACAACTGTGCCAAGTATGGTTCAAATCGGTTCATAATCTGATATAGCTGCCATATAAACCGATCTGGGATCTTGACTTCTTCAGCCACTAGAGGGCGCAATTCCTATCCGATTTGCCTGTAATTTTCAACAACGGCTTCTCCCATGACCTCCAACATACGTGTCGAATATGGTCTGAATCGCTCTTTACCTCCATACAGCTCCCATATAAATCGATCTCTCTATTTTACTTCTTGAGCCCCCAAGGGGCGCAATTCTTATTCGAAATAGCTGACATTTTACACAGGTCTCCAACATATAATTGAAATGCGGACCATTTCTTGATATCGCTCTAATAGCAGAGCAAATCTTTTCTTTTATCCTTTTTTTGTCTAAGAAGAGATGCCAGGAAAAGAACTCGAAAAATGCGATCCATGGTGGAGGGTATATAAGATTCGGCCCGGCAGAACTTAGCACGCTGTTACTTGTTTTTTACTATTTTTTTTTTTATTTTTTCCCACTGTACAATGGGTCAGAAATCCCCAATCAGGAATTGGAGGAATCCCTACGCTCAGAAGAATTTTGGCAAATTTTCGATTTTGAAAAAAATGTGAGGTGACCTGGCTCACATATATAAGAACCTTTTTATTTAATGACCTTTGCTAACGCCATTATGAACCGATCTCCTCAATATTTTGCACTACGATTTTTTCCATAACTCCCACAATATGTCCGGATTTTGGTCCAAATTCCAAATTTCCAATTTAGGCAAATTTAAGTTTCGACGACTTAACCTGCATATCCAGTGTGGTGTAGGGTGTAGGTCGGCTTTGCACGACTTTAGCTCGTCCATACATGTTTTACATATTGTAGAGAGATTCCAAGTAAAGGACAAACGGAGGATAGGCAGACAAAAACTTGAACACCTTTAAATGGTCTTAGACTTTTATGACAATCAGTAATATGTCTAATTTGTAGGATCAGAAACGAATATTTCAATGTGTTGCAAGCGAAATGACGAAATGAGTGTACCCCCTATACTACGGTGGGTATAAAAACTACAGAAATCAAACGCCACCACCTTTACAGCCCTTGTTGTGTTAAAGATTTTGCTTTTGCAATGCAAGAATGAAAGAAAAAAAAAATATTTCCAGACACGCCAAGTGCATATTAATCATAGTTTAAGGGCTAATACTTTCATCAAAGCCAAGTTGGCCCCCCACATCTAAAAGTGGCTTAAGGCGTTGGTTAGCAAGGGGTGAAATATACCAATGTCATTGAAATGAAATTGTATGCAAATTTTTACCACGTTTTTATACCCACCACCATAGGATAGGGGGTATACTCAGTTAGTCATTCCGTTTGCAACACATCGAAATATCCATTGTTTGATAGTTCCGTAGAGATTAAGAAACGGCTGAACTGATTACCTTGAAATTTTCACAGATTGTGTAGGTTGGTCTGCAAGAAAACATAGGCTATATAATTTTTTGATATTGAGAGGGGGGGCGGACCCTCCCCCTTACCACAAATGCCCTACCCAAAAATAAAAGTGGTCCTATAGGGACATAATGGAATTCAAATGAAAGGTATTCAAGAGCAGAGTACGAATTTCATAATAAAAGATGGGTCAAAGTACCTGGGGGGCCGCCCCAGCCCTAAAACCTCTTAAAATAGGTTTATTGGACAATCAAGACAATATGGGACTCAAATGAAAGGTATTCGAGAGTAGATACCGAATATGGCCAGGAAGAAGGAATAGGCTTTATAATTTAATGATCTCGGAAGGGGGCGGACCCTCGCCCGTTACCTGGGGGGCCGCCCCAGTCCTAAAACCTCTTAAAATAGGTTTATTGGACAATCATGACAATATGGGACTCAAATGAAAGGTATTCGAGAGTAGATACCGAATATGGCCGGGAAGAAGGAATAGGCTATCAGTAGGGGGCGGACCTTCGCCCATTACCCGGGGGGCCGCCCGGACAATCATGACAATATGGGACTCAAATAAAAGGTATTCGAGAGTAGATACCGAATATGGCCGGGAAGAAGGTATAGGCTTTATAACTTATTGATGTCGGAAGGGGGCGAACCCTCGCCCGTTACACCAAAAACACCACCCAAAATCAAAAGTGGGCCGATAAGGACAATATGGATATCAAATGAAAAGTATTCGAGAGTAGATACCGAATATGGTCGGGAAGAAGGAATAGACTTTAAAATTTATTGATATCGGAAGGGGGCGGACCCTCGCCCGTTACCTGGCGGGCCGCCCCAGTCCTAAAACCTCTTAAAATAGGTTTATTGGACAATCATGACAATATGGGACTCAAATGAAAGGTATTCGAGAGTAGATACCGAATATGGCCGGGAAGAAGGAATAGGCTTTATAATATATTGATATCAGTAGGGGGCGGACCCTCGCCCGTTACCCGGGGGGCCGCCCCGGACAATCATGACAATATGGGACTCAAATGAAAGGTATTCTGGCGTAGATTACTAATATGGCCGGGAAGAAGGTATAGGCTTTATAATTTATTGATATCGGAAGGGGGCGAACCCTCGCCCGTTACACCAAAAACACCACCCAAAATCAAAAGTGGACCGATAAGGACAATATGGATATCAAATGAAAGGTATTGAAGAGTAGAATGCGAATATGGTACTAAAAATTGGGTCCAAGTACCCAGGAAGTCGCCCTCAAGTACCCAGGAAGTCGCCCCAAAACTCATCCAAGCAGACAAAATGAATATTCATATCAATATGGGGCTCAAGTGAAAGGTATTCGGGAGTAGATTACAAATCTGGCATACAAAATCAGAATAAAGTATAGGGGGTCAACCCCCAGAACAAGACCCAAATGGGCATATTAACCAATTATGGGTGTATGGGTCTCAGGCTATATAATTTTTTAATATCGGACCCTCCCCCATATCCCAAAAAAACACCACCTAAAATCAAAAGTTGGCCTATAGGCACAGTATGGGTATCAAATGAGAGGTATTAGAGACTAGCAAACGAATATCGTATTAAAATTTTGGGTGCAAGTACCCAAAGGGCTTCCCAAACCCAACATTTTTCTGAACAGATATAATCGACGTTCATGTCAATATGGAACATGGAGCAAACTTCTCACACATCAATGCGTGCTGTCCGATTCCAGTTTAAGCTCAATGATAAGGGGCCTCCTGTTTAAAGACAAGTCCGAACGGCGTGCCGCACTGCGACACCTCTTTGGAGAGAAGTTTTACATGGCATAAGTACCTCACAAATGTTGCCAGCATTAGGAGGGGAAAACTACCGCTGATTTATTTTTTTGTTGCCCCTGTTCCTTAGTGGAATGTTCATGGTCAAAATTTGTTTTTTTTTTTTTGTTTTTCATGTCAATATGGGACTCAAGTAAGAATTATTTGGCAGAAGATTACAAATATGGCATATAAAATTAGGTCCAAGCAATGGGAGGTCGCCCCAGCGAAGCGGGCCCGGTTCGGCTTATTATCGTTCGTTATTCTGATATAGCTGCCATATAGGCCGACCTGCCGATTGAGGATCTTTAGCCCATAAAAGCTGCATTTAAATATAACCAGATTGAGCTCAAATTTGAAACAGAGAGTTGTTCTAAGTCACCCGACATCCGACTCAAATATGGTTCAGATCGGTATATATTCCGATAAAGCTACCATATATACCGATCTGCCGATTTAAGGTTTTGAGTCCATAAATTCTGTATTTATAAGCCGATTTCCCTAAAACATGAAAAGGTGAGTTGTTTTAAGCCTCCCGATATCCGACTCGAATATGGATCAGATCGGTCTATATCCAGATATAGCTGCCATATCGACCGATCTGCCGATTGGGGGTCTTGAGACCATAAAAGCAGAATTTATTACCCGATTTCGTTTAAATTTGAAACGGAGAGTTGTTTTAAGACTCCCAACATCCGAATGGAATATAAATCAGATCAGTCTATATTCAGATATAGCTGCCAAATAGACCGATCTGCCGATTAAGGGTCTTGAGCCCATAAAAGCTGCATTTATAACCAGATTGCGCTGAAATTTGAAACAGAGAGTCGTTTTAAGCCACCCGATATCCCACTCAAATATGGATCAGATCAGTCTATATTCAGATAAAGCTGTCATATAGACCGATCTGCCGATTAAGGGTCTTGAGCCCACAAAAGCTGCATTTATAACCCGATTTCCCTTAAATTTTAAAAGGTGAGTTGTTTTAAGCCACCCTAACGACTCAAATATGGTTCAGATCGGTCTTAATTCACATATAGCTAGCATATAGACCGATCTGCCGATTAAGGGTCTTGAGCCCATAAAAGCTGCATTTATAACCAGATTGCGCTGAAATTTGAAACAGAGAGTCGTTTTAAGCCACCCGATATCCCACTCAAATATGGTTCAGATCGGTCTATGTTTAGATATAGCTGCCATATAGACCGATCTGCCGATTTAGGGTCTTGAGCCTATAAAATCTGCATTTATAACCTGATTCCGCTGAAATTTGAAATAGAGAGTTTTTTTAAGCCTCCCGACATCCGACTCAAATATGTATCAGATCGGACTATATTCAGATATAGCTGCCATATAGACCGATCTGCCGATTAAGGGTCTTGAGCCCATACAAGCTGTATTTATAACCAGATTGCGCTGAAATTTGAAACAGAGAGTTATTTTAAGCCTCCCGACATCCGACTCGAAAACGGATCAGATCGGTATATATTCAGATATAGCTGCCATATAGACCGATCTGCCGATTGAGGGTCTTGAGTCCATAAAATCTGTTTTCATAAGCCGATTTCCCTAATACTTGAAAAGATGAGTTGTTTTAAGCCTCCCGATATCCGACTCGAAAATGGATCAGATCGGTATATATTCAGATATAGCTGCCATATAGACCGATCTGCCGATTGAGGGTCTTGAGCCCATAAAATCTGTTTTCATAAGCCGATTTCCCTAATACTTGAAAAGGTGAGTTGTTTTAAGCCACCCGACATCCCACTCAAATATGGTTCAGATCGGTCTTAATTCAGATATAGGTGCCATATAGACCGATCTGCCGATTGAGGGTCTTGAGCCCATAAAATCTGTTTTCATAAGCCGATTTCCCTAATACTTGAAAAGATGAGTTGTTTTAAGCCTCCCGATATCCGACTCGAAAATGGATCAGATCGGTATATATTCAGATATAGCTGCCATATAGACCGATCTGCCGATTTAGGGTCTTGAGTCCATAAAAGCTTTATTTATTACCCGATTTCGCTGAAACTTGAAAAGGTGAGTTGTTTTAAGCCTCCCGACATCCGACTCAAATATGTATCAGATCGGTCTATATCCAGATATAGCTGCCATATAGACCGAACTGCCGATTAAGGGTCTTGAGCCCATAAAAGCTGCATTTATTACCCGATTTCGCCGAAACTTGAAAAGGTGAGTTGTTTTAAGCTTCCTGACATCCGACTAGCATATGGTCCAGATCAGACTATGTGTAGATATAGCTGCCATATAGACCGATTTCGCTGAAACTGTGACTTATTTAAGAGTTCTAGGGAACTGAATCAAATGTGAGCCAGACCAGCCCCCATTAGTATTTTACTACAGATATGGTAGTGGAGTGGAGGCCACCGTGGCGCAGAGGTTAGCATGTCCGCCTATGACGCCGAACGCCTGGGTTCAAATCCCGGCGTGAACATCAACAATATTTTATGCGGTGGTTATCCCCTTACTGATGCTGGCTACATTTGTGAGGTATCCTGCCATCCTTCTCTACCAAATGGTGTCGCTATGCGGCACGCCGTTCGGACTCGGTATAAAAAAGCAGGCCCCTTATCATTGAGGTTAATCTTTAATCGGACAGCACTCATTGATATGAGAAAAGTATCCTCTGTTCCTTAATCGTTCATGGGAAATTTGGTTTTAGGAGTAGTAGTGGACGTAGTGGAGTTGTTATAAAAGAGGATGATGAATTTATCCAAGGTGGTGGGTATTCAAAGTTCGACAAGGCTGAACTTTCACCGTTTTTACTTGTTTTGATTCTTCGTACCACCAACACCGGCAACAGCAGCAACTTTGAACACGAACATACCATTTCTTTTTTTTGTTTGTATACAAAGCGTGTTAAGAAATTTTCAAGTAATTCTGTACAAGAAATAAAATTTTAGTTTTTTTTTTTTTTTTTTTGGGTGGGGGGGGGGGGGGGGTTGGAGGGCAAAAAAAAGATTAAATTATGTCTTGCATGTCAATTTTCTTTTGTCAAAATTTTTATGCAAATAATGTCGCTGTAAGTTTTTGTACAATTTCTTGGGAAAAGGAATAGCAAAAATAGTTTTATTAAATAGTGGCTAGACCCACACACACACACACACACATTTGGCCTGCCCATGATTTTTGTAGGCTTATAGGGATTTATGCAAATGCTATACAAAATGTAACACATGTCTTGACATTGCCACAAACAACGAAAGAAATTATGCCACTACTGGGTGTTAAGATTATTTAGATGGAGTACAGTGTTTAAAATTCAATAAAAATCTAACTTTTTAACGCTTCAAAGTTTTAAATCATTATGAAATTCTTAAAATTCTATATGAAATTAAATTTAGAAACAGCCTTTCCTAAAATTTAATAAGAAATTCTTGTTATGTGTTCACCAACAGTCGTCTACAAACACCCATGTAGCCTTAAAGTTAGGTCTAGTTTCTGTACCCTCCACCATAGGATGGGGGTATACTAATTTCGTCATTCTGTATGTAACACCTCGAAATATGCGTCTGAGACCCCATATAGTATATATATTCTTGACCGTCATGTCATTTTAAGTCGTTCTAGCCATGTCCATCCATCTGTTCGTCCGCCCGTCCGACCGTCCGCCCTTCCGTCTGTCTGTCTGTCGAAAGCACGCTAACTTTAAAGGAGTAAAGGTAGCCGCTTGAAATTTTGCACAAATACTTTTTATTAGCGTAGATCAGTTGGGATTGTAAATGGGCTAAATCGGTCCATGTTTTGATATAGCTGCCATATAAACCGATCTGGGGACTTGACTTCTTAAGCCTTTAGAGGGCGCAATTCTCATCCGATTTGGCTGAGATTTTGCATAAGGTGTTTTGTTATGACTTCCAATAACTGTGCCAAGTATGGCGGAAATCGGAATATAACCAGATATAGCTGCCATATAAACCGATCTTGGGTTTTGACTTCTTGAGCCTCTAGAGGGCGCAATTGTCGTCCGATTTAACTGAATTTTGGCATGAAGTGTTTTACTATAACTTCCAATATCTGTGCTAAGAATGGTTTAAATCGGTTCTTAACCTGATATAGCTGCCATAAAAACCGATCTTGGGTCGTGACTTCTTGAGCCTCTAGAGGGCGCAATTCTCATCCGATTTGGAAGAAATTTTGTACGAAGTGTTTTATTATAACTTCAAACTACTATGCTAAATATGGTTTAAATCGGTTCATAATCTGATATAGCTGTCATATAAACCAATCTTGGATCTTGACTTCTTTAGCCTCCAGAGGGCGCAATTCTTATCCGATTTGACTGAAATTTTGCACGAAGTGTTTTACTATAATCTCCAACTACTGCGCTTAGCATGGTTCAAATCGGTTCACAACCTGATATAGCTGACATATAAACCTATCTTGGGTCTTGACTTCTTGAGCTTCTAGAGGGCGCAATTCTCATCCGATTTGACTGAAATTTAGCATGAATTGTTTTACTATAACTTCCAATAACTGTGCTAAGTATGGTTGAAATCGGTTCATAACCTGATATAGCTGCCATATAAACCGATCTTGGGTCTTGACTTCTTGAGCCTCTAGAGGGCGCAATGGCCGTCCGATTTGGCTGAAATTTTGCACGAAGTGTTTTGTTATAACTTCCAACTACTGTGTTAAGTATGGTTTAAATCGGTTCATAACCTGATATAGCTGCAATATAAACCGATCTTGGGTCTTGACTTCTTGAGCCTCTAGAGGGCGCAATGGCCGTCCGATTTGGCTGAAATTTTGCACATCTGCTTTGGATACCACTTTCAACAACTGCGCTAAGTAAGGTTCAAATCGGTTCATAACCTGATATAGCTGCCATATAAACCGATCTTGGGTCTTGACTTCTTGAGCCTCTAGAGGGCGCAATACTCATCCGATTTAGCTGAAATTTTGCACGAAGTGTTTTGTTATAACTTCCAACTACTGTGTTAAGTATGGTTTAAATCGGTTCATAACCTGATATAGCTGCCATATAAACCGATCTTGGGTCTTGACTTCTTGAGCCTCTAGAGGGCGCAATGGCCGTCCGATTTGGCTGAAATTTTGCACATCTGGTTTGGATACCACTTTCAACAACTGCGCTAAGTAAGGTTCAAATCGGTTCATAATCTGGTATAGCTGTCATATAAACCGATCTTGGATCTTGACTTCTTTAGCCTCTAGAAGGCGCATTTCTTAGCCGATTTGGCTGAAATTTTGCATAAGGTGTTTTGTTATGACTTCCAATAACTGTGCCAAGTATGGCGTAAATCGGTACATAACCTGATATAGCTGCCATATAAACCGATCTGGGATCTTGACTTCTTGAGCCTCTAGAGGGCGCTATTCTCATCCGATTTGGCAGAAATTTTGTACAACGGCTTCTCTCATGAACTTCAATATATGTGTCTAAAATGGTCTGAATCAATCAATAGCTTGATACAGCTCCCACATAAACCTAACTCCCGGTTTTTGGTTCTTGAGCCCCTACAAGGCCCAATTCTTATCCGAATGAACTGAAATATTACACAACGACTTTTACAATGTTTAGCATTTATTTATGGCCCGAATCGGACTATAACCTGATATAGCTCCAATAGCATAACAGTTCTTATTCAATATCCTTTGTTTGCCTAAAAAGAGATACCGCGCATAGAACTCGACAAATGCGATCCATGTTGGAGGGTATATAAGATTCGGCCCGGCCGCACTTGGCAGGCTCTTAATTGTTTTTTTTTTTTACAAAGCATTAAAAGCACCTAAGGACTCGCTCAGAAACACAAATACACACTTCCACAAATAAAGTATTATTATACCCAAGGATAAACAGAATATCTTGTTGATTTACGGTAATCTGTAAGACTGTCTGTCATTGTTAAATGCCTTCAGCAATGAAACCTTACTCAAAATCTCATAAATTTTGTCATATTAAAGTAGACAATTTATAACCAAGGGTAAAATGTCTTCATTTTGCAGCAATTCACCAGCAGCGAGACGAAGAGAGGGCACAGGTTTTTTTTTTTTTTGGTGGCCAAGATGGGTGCTGTTAAATTTTTAAAGGTCATCACAAATGCTAAACTTTAACCAAGCTCTGCTAAGCTCACACAGCCATTGCTCTGTGTGGGGCATATTCAATTTAACGGATTTTTGGGTTAGTCTCCTCGGAGTATTGTGTGCCACTACACTCGCCTAGTTTTTCAACAAAATTGGCAATAAAGCAAAATATATCATCCTCTTCTTTTTTTGTTAGGGGGTAGGACAGGGAAAAATTTTCCAGAGCCCCTTCCTGCATTCCAGACCATGTCATGGATGGGAAAGCGAGTGCTCATTAAAAATTATCTCCACACATAAAAGTGACCATTTATGCACCAACGGAACTAAACGTCCATAGGAAATTAAATTTAAACGCTTTATAACCGCGCACCATAAAGCGAGTGCATGTTCATATATTAACGTGGCTATAAACTAGAAAATTATGACCGCAAATGCATGATATGTCACTGCGAAAAGTTTTGGTTTTGGCAAACGCAACTCAAATTTAAATCTTGTATCGAAGTTAACTATGGGGTCTATAAAATTTTTCATATTTACAGAAGACTTTAACACTTTTTGCGTACAGTCTTAATTGCTAAACATGACAAATATCCTATGCGCTGCACAATCAAAGAAATTCAAACAAATGTATAAGCCAATTAGTCTAGTTCAAGTTGAAGTTGCACAGTGGGATATAATAATAAAATGGGGAAAATAAACTTAAATGAGTGGGAGGCAAAATTTTACCTAAAATAAAAAAAAAAACAGTAAGGAAGGGCAAAAGTTGGGCGGTGCCGACTGTGTAATACCCTACACTTACCCTATAAGTACAATGTGGATGCTATATCCAATTCTGAACCAATTTTGATGGACCACGGCGGAGGTTTTCAGATGGGTTATTAAACAATCCATGGCAATATTGCCAAATACCCAAAAACATACCCCTATACATATGTGGCAGCTATATCTAAATCTGAACCGATTTCCATGAGAATCACCAGTAATGTCAAGAGTCACGACAAAATCCCTCCTGCCAAATTTCGAGAGAATCGTTTAAAAAATGAGCACTTTACTGCAATATTTCTCAAAATCGGACGAACATATATATGGGAGCTATACCTAAATCGGAACCGATTTTAAGCAAACTTATCAAATATTGTGGTAGTCGTCAAGCAAAGCGTTTTTCAAACTGTTGAAAAGATTGGTCAATAAATGCGATTAAAGTGGCTCTAGGAGTGAAAATCGGGCGATATATATATATGAGAGCTATATCTAAATCTGAACCGATTTCCATGAAAATCACCAGTAATGTTGAGAGTCACAAGAAAATCCTTCTTGCCAAATTTCGAGAGAATCGGTTAAAAAAGCATTTTATTGCAATATTTCTCAAAATTGGACTAACATATATATGGGAGCTATACCTAAATCTGAACCGATTTCGACCAAACATTTTAGGAGCTGTGGAAGTCGTCAAGGAAAGCGTTGTGCAATATTTTGACAAGATGGGTCAATAAATGAGCTTAAAGTGGCTCTAGGAGTGAAAATTGAGCCATATATATATATATGAGAGCTATATCTAAATCTGAACCGATTTCTATGAAATTCACCAGTAATGTCAAGAGTTACGAGAAAATCCTTCCTGCCAAAGTTCGAGAGAATCAGTTAAAAAATGAGCACTTAATTGCAATATTTCTCAAAATCGGACGAACATATATATGGGAGCTATATGCAAATCTGAACCGATTTCGACCAAACTTTATGGGCATTGTGGAAGTCGTCAAGGAAAGCGTTGTGCCAATTTTTGGCAAGATGGGTCAATAAATGCGCTTGCTGTGACTATAGAAGTGAAAATCGGGCGATATACATATGTGGCAGCTATATCTAAATCTGAACCGATTTCTATGAAATACAACAGTAATGTCAAGAGTTACGGGAAAATCCTTCCTGCCAAATTTCTAGAGAATCGGTTGAAAAATGAGCACTTTACTGCAATATTTCTCAAAATCGGACGAACATATATATGGGAGCCATACCTAAATCTGAACCGATTTTGAGCAAACTCTTCATATATTGTGGCAGTCGTCGAGGAAAGCGTTGTGCAAAATTCTAACAAGATTGGTCAATAAATGCGCTTGCAGAGGCTCTAGGAGTGAAAATCGGGCGATTTATATATATGAGAGCTATATCTAAATCTGAACCGATTTCTATGTAACTCATCAATAATGTCGAGACTCACGAGAAAATCCTTCCTGCCAAATTTCGAGGGAATCGGTTTACAAATGACCATTTAATTGCAATATTACTGCAAATCGGACGAACATATATATGGTAGCTATATGCAAATCTAAACCGATTTCGACCAAACTTTATAGGTATTGTGGAAGTCGTCAAGGAAAGCGTTGTGCCAATTTTTGGCAAGATGGGTCAATAAATGCGCTTGCTGTGACTATAGAAGTGAAAATCGGGCGATATACATATGTGTCAGCTATATCTAAATCTGAACCGATTTCTATGTAACTCATCAATAATATCGAGAGTCATAAGAAAACCCTTCGTGCCAAATTTCGAGGGAATCGGTTTACAAATGACCATTTTACTGCAGTATTACTGCAAATCGGATGAACATATATAATGGAGCTATATCTAAATCTGAACCGATTTCCACAAAATTCACCAGTAATGTCGAGAGTCATAAGAAAATCATTCCTGCCGCAATTTGAGAGAATCGGTTAACAAAGGACCATTTTATTGCAGTATTTCTGCAAATCGGACGAACATATACAAGGGAGCTATATCTAAATCTGAACCGATTTCCCTAAAATTCACCAGTAATGTCGAGAGTCAAGAGGAAATCCTTCCTGCTAAATTTCGAGAGAATCGATTGACAATTGACCATTGTACTACAGTATTAATGCAAATCGGACGAACATATATATGGTAGCTATATGCAAATCTGAACCGATTTGTATGGAATTCACCATTAAAGTCAGGAGCCACAGAAAAATCGTTCCTGCCGCAATTTGAGACAATCGGTTAACAAATGACCATTTTATTGCAGTATTACTGCAAATCGGACGAACATATACAAGGGAGCTATATCTAAATCTGAACCGATTTCCCTATAAGTCACCAGTAATATCGAGAGTCAAGGGAAAATCCTTCCTGCCAAATTTCGAGAGAATCGATTGACAATTGACCATTTTACTGCAGTATTACTGCAAATCGGTCGAACATATATATGATAGCTATATGCATATCTGAACCGATTTTTTTCAATTTCAATAGGCTTTGTCTCTAGGCCGAAAAACATGCCTGTACCAAATTTTAAGACGATCGCATGAAAACTGTGACCTGTACTTTGTGCACAAATTAGCATGGACAGATAGATGGACAGACAGGCAGACAGACAGAGGGACGGACAGTTGGACATAGCTAAATCGAATCAGAAAGTGATTCTGAGTCGACCGGCATACTTATCAATGGGTCTATCTCTCTTCCTGCTGGGTGTTACAAACAAATGTACTAAGTTATAATACCCTGTACCATAATAGATTGATTATGGAAGAATTGAGGATGGGAGCAGCTCAAACCGGTATATTCGAGTCGACGATAGCAAACCTAGAAGGTAGCGAAGAGGTTTCCAATCGGATACCTGAGACGACCCGTGAGGTCGAGTGAGAGGCACTGGTGCCAGCGGCACAGTCTCGGACTGATGGAACCCTAGTATTGCCATCTGGAAGGTCATGTTACACGGACGGATCAAAGCTAGCAGACAAAGTGGGCCTAGGGGTCTACATTGGGAACCCAGGAACTGAGATCTGTTTTAGACTGCATGACCATAATACGGTCCTGCAGAGGGAGAGGGAGGGATGGAGATTTGCGTGAGGTGGTTGGCACTACATAATTAACATATTCACATACCACTGTGCCCTTTCATGCTATATAATATGAATGAAATGTGGGATGTGTAAACAAATAAATGGTGATAAATGTTCTCAAACACCCTTGTGAAGCCATAGACAAAATTCTAATTAATGTTCACTCAATTACTCACACAAACACACACACACACACACACACATACACTGGCACATACATAAACTTTCTGATATGGCAGTCAAGTTTTCAAAACCCCTACCATTGCCAAAGCCGCCTACGCAAACCAATTATCAACACTGACGTTTGTTGTCTGTGTTAGTAATTAACACTGTCTCCTGTCTGACACACCAACACCCGACGACCCTCCGCCCTGCTAGCCGTGACGACCGCTTTCACGACTTTTGTTTCATTACAATTTTATACCATTAGGAAGTTTAAGGAGATGATGGCTGCGCTCAAAGGCATAATAGAAGTGATGAGAACAGGCTAGACTAGATGCGGAGGAGCACCACAGAGACAGCTACACGGAGAAAAAGTTGATTGAAAATTAAAGATTTTTCCTTATTCGTAGGAATATAGGAATGAAAACGAGCCAGAGAACCAACAACAAAATGTTATCTTTAAATTGAACACCCGATTTAATAATCGACACAACCATCCATTTCAAATTTCTAAAGCTGATTTATGGGCGCAAGACCTTAAATCGAGAGATCGGTCTATATGGCAGCTATATCCAAATCTGGACCGATCTGTGCCACATTGCAGAAGATTGTTGAGGGTCCTAACACAACTCTTTGTCCCAAATTTCAGCAAAATCGGATAATAAATGTGGCTAATACCCTAAATCGGAGGATCGGTCTATATGGCAGTTATATCCAAATCTGGACCTATCTGGGCTAAATGGACGAAGAATGTCGAAGGGTCTAATACAACTAACTGTCCCAAATTTCAGCAAAATCGGATAATAAATGTGGCTATTATGGGCCTAAGACCCTAAATCGAAGGATCGGTCTATATGGCAGCTATATCCGAATCTGGATCAAATTGAATAAAGATGTCGCAGGGCCTAATAAAACTCTTTGTCCCAAATTTCAGCAAAATCGGATAATAAATGTGGCTTTTATGGGCCTAAGGCCCTAAATCGAAGGATCGGTCTATATGGCAGCTATATCCAAATCTGGACCAATCTGGACTAAATTGAAGAAAGATGTCGCAGAGCCTAACACAACTCTTTGTCCCAAATTTCAGCAAAATCGGATAATAAATGTGGCTATTATGGGCCTAAGACCCTAAATCGGCGGATCGGTCTATATGGCAGCTATATCCAAATCTGGACCGATCTTGGCTAAATTGCAGAAAGATTTCAAGGGCCCTAACCCAACTCACTGTCCCAAATTTCAGCAAAATGGGACAATAAGTGTGGCTTTTATGGGCCTAAGACCCTAAATCGAAGGATCGGTTTATATGGCAGCTATATCCAAATCTGGACAGATCTGGGCCAAATATAAAAAGGGTGTCGAAGGGTCTAACACAACTAACTGTCCCAAATTTCAGCAAAATCGGATAATAAATGCGACTTTTATGGGCGCAAGACCCTAAATCGAGGGATCAGCCTATATGGCAGTTATATCGAAATCCGGATCGATCTGTGCCATATTGCAAAAGTATGTCGAGGGCTTAACACATCTCATTGTCCCAAATTTCGGCAACATCGGACAATAAATGCGTCTTTTATGGGTCTAAGACCCCAAATCCGCGGATCGGTCTATATGGTAGCCATATCCAAATGTGGACAGATCTGGGCCAAATATAAGAAGGGTGTCGAAGGGCCTTACACAACTAACTGTCCCAAATTTCAGCAAAATCGGATAATAAATCTGGCTATTATGGGCCTAAGACCCAAAATCGGCGGATCGGTCTATATGGCAGCTATATCCAAATCAGAAGCGAGCTGGGCCAAGTTGAAGAAAGATGTCGAAAGTCCTTACACAACTAACTGTCCCAAATTTCAGCAAAATCGGATAATAAATGTGGCTATTATGGGCCTAAGACCCTAAATCGAAGGATCGGTCTATATGGCAGCTATATCCAAATCTGGACAGATCTGGGCCAAATATAAGAAGGGTATCGAAGGGCCTAACACAACTTACTGTCCCAAATTTCAGCAAATGCGCATAATAAATTTGGATTTTATGGGCCTAAGACCCTTAATCGGAGGATCGGTCTATATGCCAGCTATATCCAAATCTGGACCAATCTGGACCAAATTGAAGAAAGATGTCGCAGGGCCTAACAAAACTCTTTGTCCCAAATTTCAGCAAAATCTGATAATAAATGTGGCTATATGGCAACTATATCCAAATCTGGACAGATCTGGGCCAAATATAAGAAGGGTGTCGAAGGGCCTAACACAACTCACTGTCCCAAATTTCAGCAAAATCGGATATTAAATGTGGTTTTTATGGGTCTAAGACCCTAAATCAGCAGATCGGTCTATATGGCAGCTGTATTCAAATCTGGACCGATCTTGGCTTAATTGCAGAAAGATGTCAAGGGCCCTAACGCAACTCACTGTCCGCAATTTTGGCAAAATCTGACAATAAATGCGCCTTTTATGGGCGCAAGACCTTAAAAGGTCTATATGACAGCTATATCCCAATCTGGACCGATCTGAGCTAAATTAAAGAAAGATATCGAAGGGTCTAACACAACTAACTGTCCCAAATTTCAGCAAAATCGGATAATAAATGTGGCTATTAAGGGCCTAAGACCCTAAATCGAAGGATCGGTCTATATGCCAGCTATATCCAAATCTGGACCAATCTGGGCCAAATTGAAGAGAGATAACGAAGGGCGTAAGGCAACTAACTGTTCCAAATTTCAGCAAAATCGGACAACAAATGCACCTTTTATGGGCGCAAGACCTCAAATCGAGACCGATGTGGGCCAAATTACTAAAGGATGTCGAAGGTCTTAATACAACTCACCTAGCCGCAATTTTCAAAAACGCCAGATCTCAGAGATGTGTGCATCGATTTATGTTAACTGTTGTACGACACCTTAGGGTCACTTAGAAACACAAACTAGGTATACATTTTTGGGGTCAAATAACCGTGGGGGCCGCCCTACCCCAAAACGTACCCTATCGGACATGTATACCGGTTGGGCTAATATGGGTATCAAATGAAAGTTTTTTAAGGGTATGGTAGGAATTTGATTTGACAATTTGACCCCAAATATCGTTGAGTCCGTCCCATGCCTAAAATACGGTCACTCAAAAACACAAAAAAAAAAGTATAAAACTTTGGCCTTAAACAACAATGGGGGACGCCCTACCCCAAAACTTACCCTATCGGACATGTATACCGGTTGGGCTAATATGGGTATCAAATGAAAGTTTTTTAAGGGTATGGTAGGAATTTGATTTAACAATTTGACCCCAAGTATCCCACCTCTAAAAACCGTCCCAAAATTGACATGTTTGCCGATTGGCGCAATACACCCAAAAAAAAGTTGATACCAAACGTGCTCATTTCAGTACCATACGGTATTGATAGTAAAGCAACACCGTATGGTACGAAAACAATACTGGATAGTATGGATGAACCATAAAATTATAAGTACCGTTTGGAACTAGCCTTATTAACGAACTGGTATTGGTTTTAATACCAATATGTTATTGGGTTTAATACCAATCTGTAATTGGATTTAATACCAATCTGTCATTGATTTTAATATCAATCTGTTATTGGTTTTAATACCAATCTATTATTGATTTTAATACCAATCTGTTATTGGTTTTAATTCCAATCTGTTATTGGTTTTAATACCAATTTGTTATAGGTTTTAATACCAATCTGTTATTGGTTTTAATACCAATCTGTTATTAGTTTTAATACCAATCTGTTATTGGTTTTAATACCAATCTGTTATTGGTTTTAATACCAATCTTGAATTACTTTTAATACCAATCTGTTATTGGTTTTAGCTCCAGACCGTTATTGGTTTTAGTACCAAACCATTATCGATTATTCCACCGCCTAATCAACCCAAAAAAAAGTCATTGAAAATAATTGTGATCTAATTTTGTTTCGATTATTTACGTTGATAATTACAAAAAGTAACGTTGCACCGCGACCAACTTCAATTCTTTGTATTCAGCATTGCATTGCATTGTGCATTGCTTTCCAGAAGAGGTTTTCATATGAATACACCAACACAGCATCGTTTTCACCCACACAAGAGACTATCATGTTTTTAATGTAGAATGGCCTTTAGGTATTGTACTTTTTCCATTTCCATCGCCTTCCAGTTATCGAGCAGGTTTTTACGCACTCAAATTGTATTGCAACATTTTATTTATTTGGCAGCAAAATTTTAAATACAAAGCTCAACAATACTTGTGGCGTAATGCCAAGAATACAAATGTGACGCTCTCATTTCTTAATAGCTTTCTTTGTGTGGTATTGAATTGATACCAAATGGTATTAACAATCTATGCCAATGACGCGAACAAAATAATACCAGGCGGTATTGGAAAAGTACCGTCATTTTTCTATCAGTGCATGGGTATCAAATGAAAGGTAATTGGAAGTTGAATTCGAAACACTTAGATAAAAATTTGGGGTCCAGAAGGTGCTATCCTACCCCAAAAATCACCCCCAAAGGGCTGAACGGGACAGTTTGGATTCTATTCCTTGGCGGGTCTACCCCTCCCCCCTTAAAGTATGCACCAAATTGATATGTACACCGAACGGGACAAGATGGGACTCAAACGAAAAGTGTTTGAGAGTAGAACACGAAAATTATATAAAAATTTGGGTCAATGGCCGGGGAGTCGCCGTATCCTAAAAATTATGCGCCAAATGGGCATGAATACCAAACGAGAAAACGGGAATCCAATGAAAGTCATTCAAGAGTTAAAATATAAATAATTTAATATATGGACCATGAAAAAAGGGGGCTGCATACTCCTATGGGTGTAGCGAAGCACACGGGGCCAGCTATAGCTTAAAATAAAAACAAATTCCTGATATCAAGGAAAATATCCTTCACCAAAGCAAAAGTTTCCTTAAAAGGTTGGAAAATTTGATATCAAGGAAAATATCCTTCACCAAAGCAAAAGATTCCTTAAAAGGTTGGAAAATTTATGGTTGCATTTCTTTATCTTTAATATCAGAATCGTTTTTTTTTCAGTGTAGCAATGCCAAAAGTTTCCTTAAAAGGTTGGAAAATTTGATATCAAGGAAAATACCCTTCACCAAAGCAAAAGTTTCCTTAAAAGGTTGGAAATTTTATGGTTGCATTTCCTTAGCTCGAATCTTTAATATCAGAATCGTTTTTTTTTTTTTCAGTGTAGCAATGCCAGTGATATATTCCCTATTGTCAGAAAAGTGAAGTATTTAATGGGCAATAAAATGTTCACCCTCACTTTATTCTTTTCGTGCAATGTTCTTTTCTGTTTTTTTTGGGAGGGGGAGGGGAATAATTTGTGACGACTTGTAAAATGCAATTGTCTTAAATTAATGATTGTTGATACATAATTTTTGGAAGTCATAACAAAACACCTTATGCAGAATTTCAGCTAAATCGGTATATAACTGCGCCCTCTAGTGGCTCAAAAAGTCAAGATCCCAGATCGGTTTATATGGCAGCTATTTCAAGTTATGGACCCATTTCAACCATACTCAGCACAGTTGTTGGAAGTCATAACAAAACACCTTATGCAAAATTTCAGCTAAATCGGATAATAATTGCGCCCTCTAGTGGCTCCAAAAGTCAAGACTTCAGATTGGTTTATATGGCAGCTATATCAGGTTATGGACCGATTTCAACCATACACAGCACAGTTGTTGGAAGTTATAACAAAACACCTTATGCAAAATTTCAGTCCAATCGGAAGAGAATTGCGCCCTCTAGAGGCTCAAGAAGTCAAGACCCCATATCGGTTTATATGGCAGCTATATTAGGTTATGGACCGGTCTAGCCATGTCCGTCCGTCCGACAGTCTGTCGAAATCACCACAGCCGTCGAAAGCGTAAAGCGTAAAAAAAAAATTCAAATTTTACCCATGAACCTTCTACTAAGGAACAGGGGCAAACTTATCACATTTCAACGAGTGCGGTCCGATCAATGATAAGGGGCCTTCTTATTATAGCCGAGTCCGAATGGCGTGCCGCAGTGCGCCACCTTTATGGAGCAAAGTTTTACGTATAGCATAGTACCTCACAAATGTTGCCAGTATTAGGAGGGGAAAACCACCGCTGAAAAGTTTTTCTGATGGTCTTGCCAGGATTCGAACCCAGGAGTTCAGCGTCATAGGTGGACGTGCTAACCTCTGCGCTACGGTGGCCTCCACGCGTAAAGCCATAACTAATAATGACGTAGGTCGTTGCAGATTGCAAATGGGCTATATCGAATCAGATTTAGTTATAGCTCCCATATAAACCGATATCCCGATTTGACTTCTTGAGCCCTTACAAGACGCAATTTTTGTTCGATTTGGCTGAAATTTTGCACATAGTGCTATGTTATGACTTCCAACAACTTTGTCAAATACGGTCCAAATCGGTCAAGAACATGATATAGCTACCATATAAACCGAACAGAGGTATACTTGTCACACATCAATGAGTGCTGTCGGATTCAATTTTAAGCTCAATGACAAGAGGCCTTCTTTTTCTATCCTAGTCCGAAAGGCATTCCGCAGCGCGATACCTCTTTGGGGAGAAGCTTTTATACGGCATAGTTCTCCACAAATGTCGCCAGCATTAGGAGGGGACAACCCCCGCTGAAAAATATGTTTCTCTGATGTTCTCGCCAGGATTTGAACCCAGGCTGTCAGCGTTATTGGCGAACATGGTAATCTACATGCCATTTGAAGTCTATGGATGGACTCCTGGTCCACGATGTGACGCTGAAATGGTTTCCCGGACATGAAGGAATTTCAGCAAATAAAGGGGCAGATAAATGCGCCAGACGGGAGTTCGTCTGCGCCGGGCGAACCGGTCACAGATCTTGTCTACACGCCATTTGAAGTCTATGGATGGACTCCGGGTCCACGATGTGACGCTGAAATGGTTTCCCGGACATGAAGGGATTTCAACAAATAAAGGGGCGGATGAATGCGCCAGACGGGGGTTCGTCTGCGCCGGGCGAAACGGTCATAGATCTTCTCTACATGCCATTTGGAGTCTATGGATGGACTCCGGGTGCACGATGTGACGCTGAAATGGTTTCCCGGACATGAAGGGATTTCAGCAAATAAAGGGGCGGATGAATGCGCCAGACGGGGGTTCGTCTGCGCCGGGTGAACCGGTCAAAGATCTTCTCTACATGCCATTTGGCGAGCTATTGAGCGTAGTAGATGAGTTGGCCAGAGTGGGGTCGGTGGCAAGATAGGACTCAGCGTGGGCTCATCGGACCGATAAGGCTCTCTAACCTGTCATCGACCGGAGGAGGACGAAGGCATTACTGGCGTTCGATATCAGGTCGCTAAGCACAAACAGAGGTCGTAGGCATAGACAGCAAGGCGGCTGTCCATACACAGTGTCTTCTGCAGGAGGAAGAGTTACCTTGATTAGGAGAAGGCAATCGAGCACTTGCTGTCTTTATGTCCGGTTTTGCGGAGACGCACCTTCTCCTTTCATGAGAGGCGGTTCTTCAGCGATCTGTGTGATCTTGGGAAAGTACCTCTGGGAGGTTGCCTGAGTCATGTGTACGGGACGGTATGAAGTCGACATAGGGTGCGATAAGATCCGGCGAAAGCACAAAAGTGCTTGGCGTGAGGTATCAGCGTTTCAACCCCCTCTATGGTTCTCCATTCTTTCGGTGAGGGATAAGCGTTTCAACCTCCTCTATGGTTCTCCATTCTTTCGGTTTCTTTTATTCGTGTATAGCCTCTGTATATCAGCTGATCTTCTTCTCTTTCTTTCAAGGGTATCACAAAGGGCCAAACTGGCCTCCGAGTGAACTCACCTACAGAGGGCAACCCATTTAAACTAACCTAATTTTGTTACTTACAATTGTTGTATTATTTTGTCATAAATTCTGTCATAAATTGTATGACAGCAAAGAAAATGAAAAAAACAAATATGCCAATGGCAATTTACTTGTTTCAATTTTCAATATTGACAAAATATTGATGTTTGTTTACAGTCATCCAAACAAACATGTTAAGCCACAAGGATGCAACACGAAGCAAGCCATATAAGAATGTCCTTGTGCTGCATCCCGATGCTGGATGTACTTATGAAGCAGCAGCTTCTCCTTATCAAACACCACCTCTCCTTATGCAGCAGCATACTCGCATCTTATTTGCTTTTTGTGCATAGTTAGCAGCAGTTTAGTATGCTTGTTTTAATTTCATTTGTTGTCAAGAAAATTTATTAAAGTTTTATTCGATTTTGTTCTCTCATATTTGTCCTTCACCATATGGCATCCTTTGGCAACTGACTACTGTGCGAATTCACTTGGCGCTCGCTCACACATGGGTGTGGGAATCAACACAAAGCCTGAATGGAGGAGGCAAAAAAAAAAGCGCAAAAATTAAAAGAAAACTTTTTCTTTGTCCTGAAGGAAATGGAATCGTGTTGTATTGCCTTTTTGAATACACTTCCTTCCATGCATGCAAAGCTAAGAAGTCCGTCTACAAATGTTGTGGCATCAGCTTTGGTACACACATACAGGGAAAATGTATGAAGAGCATATGTTTGTATGAAACTGAACATTTACCTACTTAAAGATGTTACTCTTCGCCTTGTTGCATTTGATTATTGATAATTATTAAGGTGGGTCGAAAAGAATAGATGAAAATCAATAAAAAAAAACCCTAAGTAAAAAAAACCAAAAGTGATAGGCACAATATAGGCATCAATGAGGTATTGAAGACAAAACAAGTTAAAGCGAGCTAAGTTCGGCCGGGCCGAATCCGGGACTGTACTTGGCACAGTTGCTGCAAGTCAAAACAGAACACTACGTGCAAAATTTTATCCAAATGGGACACAAATTGGGGCTTCCAGGGGATCAAGTAGGCAAATAGGAAGATCGGTTTATATGAAAGCTATATCAGGTTACACCCCTATTTAGTCCGTACTATGCACAGTTGTTGGAAGTCATAACAGCACACTGTGTTCAAAATTACAGCCAAATCGGACAAAAATTGTGGCTTCCAGGTGCTCAAGAAGTCAAATCGGTAGATCGGTTTATATGGGAGCTATATTAGGTTATAGACCGACTTAGACCGTACTTTGCACAGTAAATGGAAGTCATAGCAGAGCACTACATGCAAAATTTCACCAAAATCGGACAAAAATTGCGGCTTGTAAGGACTCAAAATATCAGATTGGGAGATCGGTTTATATGGCAGCTATATTAGGTTATAAACCGATTCGGACCGAACTCTGCACAGTTGTTGGAAGTCAAAACAGAACACCACATGCAAAATTTTAGGCAAATCGGACAAAAATTGTGGCTTCCAGGAGCTCAAGAAGTAAAATCTGTAGATCGGTCTATATGGCAGCTATATACAAATATTGTCCGATCTTGATCATATTAAGGTATGTTGACGATAGGCTTAAAACAATTCTCTGTCTCAAGTTTCAGCGAAATCGGGTAATAAATGCAGCTTTTATGGGCTCAAGACCCTCAATCGGCCAGTCGGTCTATAAAGCAGCTATATCTAAATAAGGTCCAATCTAACCCATATTTGAGTCGGATATTGGGAGACTTAAAACAACTCTCTTTTTCAAATTTTAGCGAAATCAGGTTGTAACTGCAGCTTTTATGGGCTTAAGACCCTCAATCGGCAGATCGGTCTATATGGCAGCTATATACAAATATTGCCCGATCAGAGTCACATTAAGGTGTGATGATGGAAGGCTTAAAACAACTCACGGTTTTAAGTTTCAGCGAAATCGGGTTATAAAAACAGCTTTTATGGGCTCAAGACCCTCAATCGGCCAGTCGGTCTATATAGCAGCTATATCTAAATATGGACCGATCTAAACCATATATGATTTGGATATCGGGAGGATTAAAACAACTCTCTTTTTCAAATTTTAGCGAAATCAGGTTGTAAATGTAGCTTTTATGGGCTTAAGACCCTCAATCGGCCGATCGGTCTATATGGCAGCTATATACAAATATTGCCCGATTAGAGTCACATTAAGGTGTGATGATGGAAGACTTAAAACAACTCACTGTTTTAAGTTTCAACGAAATCAGGTTGTAAATGTAGCTTTTATGGGCTCAAGACCTCAATCGGCAGATCGGTCTATATAGCAGTTATATCTAAATTTGGTCCAATCTAAACCACATTTAAATCGGGTGAAGGGAGGCTTAAAACAACTCACTATTTAAAATTTTAGCGAAATCGGAGAATCATTGCGGCTTTTATGGGCTCAAGACCCTCTACCGGTAGATCGGTCTATATGGCAACTATATCTGAATATCGACCGATCAGTACCATATTTGGGACGGCTATCGGGAGGCTTAAATCAACTCACTATTTTAAAATTCAACGAAATCGGGTTATAAATACAGCTTTAGTTGGTTCAAGACCCTTAATCGGCAGATCGCTCTATATGGTAGCTATACCTGAATATAGACCGATCAGAATAATATTTGAGTCGGATAACATCTAACTTACAAATGTAGCCAGCATAAGTAAGGGGAAAACCCCCGCAGAAAATTTTATTGAGGTTCACGCCGGAACGTGAACCCAGGCGTTTGGCGTCATAGGCGGATATGCTAACCTCTGAGCCACGGTGGCCTCCCAAAAGTACTGTCTCTTATATATGAAAATCAATTTGTGTTTGTTTGTGTGTTCCTTATAGACTCAGAAACGGCTGAACCGTTTTTCTTGACATTTTCACTGATGGTGCATAATGATCCCGTGGTGAAAATAGGGTACTACATTTTTTGATATCTGAAGGGGGAGCGCACCCTCCCCCTTACCCTAACTTTCAGAAACACCAGATCTCAGTAATGGGTGATGCAATTTAAGTAAAATTTTGTGTGCTCTCATATAGTTCCCTAAAAATAAATATTTGGTATCCAAATATCGGATAGGGTATCTAGGGGGGCCGCCCCACCCTAAAACCTGCCAAACATATATTTAGACCAATCATGGCAATATGGGACTCAAATGAAAGGTATTTAGGATAAGAAAACGTATCTGATATCGAAATGTCGGACCAAGTGTTAGGGGGACCCCCCCAACCCCCAAAATACCCCTTAATCGGACATATCAAATTAAAGGTCTTTGAGAGTAGAAAACGAATCTGATATCCAAATTTGGGACAGAGTTTTTTGGGGTCCACTCCTTCCTCAAAACACCCCCAAAAAACAGGACTTATTAACTAATCATGGCAATATGGGGCTCAAATAAAAGGTATTTAAGTGAGGAATACGAATCTGATATCCAAATGTGGCCCCTTCCAAAAACAACCCCCAAAGAGGAAAAATATACTACAATAGCAATATGGGGCTCAAATGAAAGGTCTTTGGGAGTAAAGCACGAATCTGATATCAATGTTTGGGAAAAGTGTCTATGGGGACACCCCAACTCCATAACACCACCGAAATAGGAAGTATTTGCTGAAATTGCAATATGAGGCTCAAATAAGAGGTATTTTAGAGTAGAACACGAATCTGATATACCCAAAACATCCCCAAGTCATATTTGCGAATATGGAAAATGGAGCTCAAATGAAGGGTATTTGGGAGTAGACCATGAATCTGACATCAACATTCGGGACCAACTGCCCATGGGAAGGTCCCACCCCCACAACAACTCCTAACTAGGCCATATTTGCTCACCATGCCAATTTTGGGTCCTTAAGGGAGTGGATCTCAATGTTGATAGTTTTTAGGGTCCGTACCCTAAATTTGGACATATTTGCTGACTTTTGCAATAAGGGATTTAAATGAAAGGTATTTGAGAGTAGAAAACGATATCCAATTTTGAGGCAATATGGTGTTAAAATAAATGATATTTAAGAGTACAGCACGATGCTGATATATTTAAGTGTTTGGGGGACCACCCCACGCCCCAAAACACCCCTAAATCGGACATATTTACCAACCACGTCCGTGTGGAGCTCAAATGAAAGGTATTGGAGTCTACCCCATGCCTACATCAACCCACAAACAACAATTATTTCTCTGACCATCGCAATATGGGGCTTAGATAAAGGTATTTGGGAGTAGAATACGAATCTGATATCCAAATGTGGGACCTAGAGACTAAGGGACCCCCGAAAATACCTCTCGGACATCATGACAATATCGAGGTGAAATAAAGACAATTTTTAAAACCCCAGATCTAGGAGAATTGTGCACCCATTTAAACTTTGTATGACACCTTATGGTACCCCAAAAACACGAAATTGGTATAACATTTTGGGGGGACGCCCCATCCAAATACTCACCCGAACGGACATGTTATACGATTGGGCCAATATGGATATCAAATGAAAGGTATTTAAGAGTAGAGTACGAAAAAATGTCATCCTTAGGGTTCGGGGAGCCCCCTCAAAAAAAAACTTCTAACACTAACACTTTTATCGCTTTGGGCAATATGGGTTTCAAATGGGAGATGTTTAAAAGTAGAGTACAAATCTAATATAAAAATCTATTCCTTGGTGTCTGAGGGGCCTCCCCATCCTTCAAAATCACACAGCAAGGTACATTTACCATTTGGGACAATATGGATATCAAATGAAAGATATTTAAAAGTAGAGTAAGAAACTGATATAAAAAATGTATTGCTTGGTGTACGATGGTCCGGACCATAACCATCGTTGTGTAAAATTTCAGCCAATTCGAATAAAAATTGAGCCTTTTAGAGGCTCAAGAAGTAAAATAGGGAAATCGGCTTATATGGGAGCTGTATCAGTCTATAGACCGATTTAGGCCATAATTGACAAGTATGTTGAAGGTCATGAGAAAAGTCGTTGTACAAAATTTCAGCCAAATCAGATAATAATTGTGACCTCTAGCGGCTCAAGAAGTCGAAATCCAAGATCGGTTTATATGACAGCTATATCAAGTTATGAACCGATTTGAACCACACGTAGCACAGTTATTGGAAATAGTAACAAAATACCTCTTGTAATATTTCAGCTCAATCGGATAAGAATGGCGCCCTCTAGAGGCTCAAGAAGTCAAGATCCCAGATAGGTTTATATTACAGCTATATCAGGTTATGGACCGATTTGAACCTAATTTGGCACAGTTATTGGAAATAGTAACAAAAGCCCTCATGCAAAATTTCAGCCAAATCGGACAAGAACAGCGCCCTCTAGAGGCTCAAGAAGTCAAAATCCTAGATCGGTTTATATGACAGCTATATCGGGTTATGGACCGACTTAAACCATACTTAGCACAGTTGTTGATAGTCTTAACAAAACACCTCATGCAAAATTTCAGCCAAATCGGATAAGAATGGCGCCCTCTAGAGGCTCAAGAAGTCAAAATCCTAGATCGGTTTATATGGCAGCTATATCAGGTTATGAACCATTTAAAACCATATTTGGCACAACTATTGGAAGTCATAGCACAACACTTCTTGCTAAATTTCAGCCAAATCGGATGAGAATTGCGTCCTCTAGAGGCTCAAGAAGTCAAGATCCCAGATCGGTTTATATGGCAGCTATATCAGGTTATGAACCAATTTGAACCACACTTAGCACAGTTTTTGGAAATGGTAACAAAAGACCTTATGCACAATTTCAGCCAAATCGGGTAAGAATGGCGCCCTCTAGAGGCTCAAGAAGTCAAGACCCCCGATCGGTTTATATGGCAGCTATATCAGGTTATGGAACAATTTGAACCACACTTAGCACAGTTTTTGGAAATGGTAACAAAACACCTCATGCAAAGTTTCAGCCAAATCGGATAAGAATGGCGCCCTCTAGAGGCTCAAGACGTCAAGACCCCAGATCGGTTTATATGGCAGCTATATCAGGTTATGAACCAATTTGAACCACACTTAGCACAGTTTTTGGAAATGGTAACAAAACACCTCATGCAAAATTTCAGCCAAATCGGATAAGAATGGCGCCCTCTAGAGGCTCAAGACGTCAAGACCCCAGATCGGTTTATATGGCAGCTATATCAGGTTATGAATCGACTTAAACCACATTATCACAGTTGTTGAAAGTCATAACAAAACACTTCATGCAAAATTCTAGCCAAATCGGATAAGAATGGCGCCCTCTAGAGGCTCAAGAAGTCAAGACCCCCGATCGGTTTATATTGCAGCTATATCAGGTTATGAACCAATTAAAACCATATTTGGCACAACTATTGGAAGTCATAGCAAAACACCTCATGCAAAATTTCAGCTAAATTGGATAAGAATTGCACCCTCTAGAGGCTCAAGAAGTCAAGATCCCAAATCGGTTTATATGACAGCTATATCGGGTTATGGACCGATTTGAACCATACTTAGCACAGTAGTTGAAAGTCATAACAAAACACCTCATGCCAAATTTCGGCCAAATCGGGTGAGAATAGCGCCCTCTAGTGATTCGAGAATTCAAGATCCCAGATCGGTTTATATGGCAGCTGTATCAAAACATGGACCGATATGGCCCATTAACAATGACAAACGACCTACACTAATAAGAAGTATTTGTGCAAAATTTCAAGTGGCTAGCTTTACTCCTTCGAAAGTTAGCGTGCTTTCGACAGACAGACGGACATGGCTAGATCGACTTAAAATGTCATGACGATCAGGAATATATAGACTTTAGGGGGTTTCAGAGGAATATATCGAGGAGTTGCAAACACAATGACAAAATTAGTATACCCCCATCCTATGGTGTAGGGGTATAAAAATAACTCTCATCTCCAATTTGCCATTTTCGTGTTGATATCCTAACACTGAGCTTAAAACTCAATTCAAAAGGAGTTTTCGTTACTCCTGTGGGTACCTGGGCAGAATTTTCACTCGTTTCAAATTGACAAGGGTCGATTTATTGCTATTCCCTCAAATCCCTTCATATATCGAGTCACCCTTTTATGGCCACGAATCCTTAAATTCATCCATACTTGGGCTGTCAACCTACGAGATACTGGAAACTTGTGTCATTTTTTTCTATTCCATCCATAAATATATAGACAGAGCAAAAGTGAGTGAGTGTGTGAGTGAGTGTGTGTGTGTGTGTGTGTGTGTGTGTGTGTGTGTAGGAAATCGTAATTGTATGTTCCACGATGCTGTCACACATGTGGGGACAATGTCAAGCATTTGGTGCCCACCCAACACCAGCCATTCATTTCATCATTTCTCATAACATTGGCCAACTATTCATGGAGCAGCCTGCTTGTCTTCCGCTGTATGTCCATGCTGGATGTTATGAGCCATGTCTTCTAAAGGCTGTGCGTCAACACAGAGAGAGTATGAGTGTGTGTCCATCGCCCATGTGTGCTGTTAAGGTTCTTTTGGCCTTATCTTAAACTTCACAAGATGAGAAAGAAAGACTTCTAGCGTTGAATTCAATTTTAAGTTTCTTTGGTTGTCGTTTTTTTTTCTTGCTTTGTTCTCACTTCAAAATGGTTTTAAACAATGTCCTTTGGCCCCATCGTTAAGGATGTTGAAATCGGAGATGGTATGCGGGTGTGTTGGTGGGTTTTGGGTTACCAGAGAAAGAAAATGGGCGAAAAAGACCAACAATGCTGTCGTTTTAAGCTGCTATTTTAACAGTCTTCTCACCCCCATTGGTGGCCATTTTTGTGACCATATGTTGGGGAGGTTTTTCTATTTTCGTTTTTTTTGTTCTTCTTCTTCATTCTCTATTTGTTCAATATTTTGTGGACATATTTGACAAAATGTTCTCTCCGTTTTACTAAATTGAAAAATGTTGTAAATAATTTCCTAAAACATGGCTGCTTGATAATAAAAAAAAAAAAACATTCTCAGAAAGGAAGAAAGAGGCAAGCTAACATGGCAGCAGAAAAAAAAACAGTAGCCGAACAAATAAAACTTCATATTATCTTTAAAAATCCAGCAAGGGTGTGCTTTTTATGGCCCGGCCAACTTTGATTTACCATAAAATACGGCATTGGTAATTGGACAATGGACCGGAAATTACACGCTGTGCCAAATTCGCCGTATGACTAACTGTATGACCATAGATATTTGTCCTGATTTTGATGGAATTTATTTTTCTTCTTCATGGGCAATGGTGTAGAGGCCTTAAAGGCAATAGAAAATTGAAATTGAAAAATCTCTAGAAATGTATAGGGGCATTTATTTAGAAATATTAGCTAGCTTTAGGTTGGGTGATGGGAGATTAAAAGAAAATTTGTAATGAATGCAATGGTGGTCTACCATGGTGAAGCAATTATTTTTAAAAACGGTTAGACAACACCCCCTCAACAACTCATAATAGGCCTATGGACAACTGGAGGCTTAAAACTCAACACAATAACTGCAAGCATCCAACGAAAGCCTCCCTAGGCAGGATGTCATACAGCAAAGCTGCAAATTTTCCCATAAACATTCCATTAAGGAACAGGGAATGAAACTCAACAATATATTGGGTTGCCCAAAAAGTAATTGCGGATTTTTTAAAAGAAAGTAAATGCATTTTTAATAAAACTTAGAATGAACTTTAATCAAATGTACTTTTTTTTACACTTTTTCTCTAAAGCAAACTAAAAGTAGCAGCTGATAACTGACAGAAGAAAGAATGCAATTACAGAGTCACAAGCTGTGAAAAAATTTGTCAACACCGACTGTATGAAAAATCCGCAATTACTTTTTGGGCAACCCAATACAATGACTAGCCGAACTGGACCCGCTCCGCTGCGCCTTCCTTAACTCTCTAATGTCTTTAAAGGGTGGGGACACTTCGCCCTGAATGCGTATATCGAATTCGTGCCATTGCAGCCTATGACGCTGAACGCGTTCGAATCCTGGCGAGAACATCGGACAAAGCGGTGTTTATCCCCTCTTTATGATGGCGACATTTGTGAGGTACAATGCCTGGCACTATGCATGGCACCTCAGACATTTCGCCTCAAATATGGATATCAAATTCTTGAGCCCCATATTGCCATGGCCGGTAATCCGTTTGGAACACCCTCCGTTTGGAGGGTGTTTTGGGATTTGGACCGGCAAAAATGCCCAGAAAATAGATATCAAATTCGTTCTTAATTCCCAACGCAAAAGAAGTTCTGTTTGGGGGGTGCTTTAGGGTGTACCCCAAAACACTTGGCGCCAAAATTGGTTATTAAATTCCTTTTCAACTCTCAAATACCTTCCATTTGAGTGCCATATTGTCATACTGGGTCAAATCACCCATTTGACGTATCTTTAGGGGGAAAAGCGCCCCCTAGACTTGAACGCAAATTTGAATGTCATATTTGTAATCTACTCCCAAATACCTTTCATTTGAGTCCTATATAGCCATGGTCGGCTAATATGCCCATTTGGGGGTACTTTGGGGGTGAGGCGACCTCCCATTACTTGGATCCAATGTTTTATGCCATATTTGTAATCTACTGCCTAATACTTTTCTTTTGAGTCCCATATTGCCATGAACTTCGAATATATCTGTTTGGAGAAGTTTTGGGTGGGGGGGGGGGGGGATTGAACCCGCTAGGTAATTGGACCCAAATTTGAATACCGTATTCGTTTTCTGGTCTCCAATACCTTTCATTTGATACCCTTATTGTGCCCATTAGACCACTTTCGGATATGGATGGCGTTTTTGGGGTAAGGGGGAGGGTCCGCCTCTACCCGATATCTAAAAATTATATAGCCTATGTTTCTTTCCAAAAAAAAATTACACAATCTATGAAAATTAAAAAAAAAAATTGGTTCAGCCAAATATCATGTATTCCTAATGGGTCTAATGGCGTTTTTGAGGGATGGCGTGGACCGCTATACTTCGAACTGATTTTGTATGCTAGATTCGAAATCTACTACCGAATACCTTTCATTTGAGCCCCATATTGAAAGGAACATCCAATATATCTTTTTGGTGGAGTTTTGGGGTTGGGGCGGCCCTATGGGTACTAAGGCTCAAATTTTAATACCATATTCGTATTCTACTCTCCAATACCTTTCATTTGATACCTATATTGTCCCGATAGGTTCACTTTGTAGTCCTAATAGGTCTAATGGCGTTTTTGAGGGTTGCCGTGAGCCCTTATACTTCGAACTGATTTTGTATGCCAGATTCGAAATCTACTACCGAATAACTTTCATTTGAGCCCCATATAGAAATGAACGTCCAATATGTCTATATGGGGGAGTTTTGGGGTTGGGATGGCCCTATGGGTACTAAGGCTCAAATTTTAATACCATATTCGTATTCTACTCTCCAATACCTTTCATTTGATACCAATATTGTCCCAATCGGTCCACTTTTGATTTTGGATTGTGTTTTTGGCATAAGGGGGAGGGTCCGTCCCCCTTCCGATAGCGAAAAATTATATAGCCTTCAATGCCAACCTACACAATATGCGGAAATTTCGAGAAAATCGGTTCTTCCGTTTTGCAATCTATACGGAACAAACAAACCGAGTCCCATATATCCGTGATTGGCTAATATGCCCATTTTAGGCATTTTTGTGTGCGCGGGGTAACCCCCTATACTTCGACATAAATTTGTATGCCAGATTTGTTATCTACTCCCGCATACTTTTCATTTGATACCCATATTGTCCGTATTGGTTCACTTTTGATTTTGGGTGGGGCAACGGGGGAGGGTCCGCCCCCTTGCGTTATCAAAAAATTATAAAGCCTATTCCTACTTCCTGACCTTAATCGTAATCTACTCCCGAATACCTTTCATTTGAGTCCCATATTGTCGAGATCGTCAAATAAACCTATTTTAGGGGTTTGGCGGGCTGGGGCGGCCCCCAGGTACTTGGATCCAACTTTTATTATGAAATTCGTACTCTACTCTTGAATACCTTTCATTTGAATCCCATATTGTCCCGATTGATCCAATTTTATTTTTGGGCAGTACTGTTGTGGTAAAGGGGAGGGTCCGCTCCCCCTCCCGTTATCAAAAAAATGATACAGCCTATGTTTTCTTCCAGACCAACCTACAAAATCTGTGAAAATTTCAAGATAATCGGCTCAGCCGTTTTTGAGTCTATACGGAACAACCAAACAACCCGACAAACAAACAACACACAAATTGAATTTTATATATAAAAAAAGGGGCATTTGGTTTTATAGCTGGCGTGTGCGACACCTCTTTGGGGAGAAGTCATTACACGGCATAGTACCTCATTCTCGCCAGGATTCGAACCCAGACGTTCAACGTCTAGGCGGTTAGATTGTATTCATGGCTGTGCTACGATAGTCAGCACTGACAGAATTAGGATAAGCGCCCACTGCATTGGGATTCCAAGAAAGGGAAAGTTTCTTAGACCCGGGCCTTACAACATGGTCGAACTTCTTAGCAGGACAATCAGCTTCGAGCGAAATCCTTCACTTTTGTTCGCGCAACTTGTGTAGAAGTTATTAAAAGTCTGATTCCTACCCCAAGAGAAACAAGTAAAAGCGTGCCAAGTTTGGCCGGGCCGAATCATGGATCATGGATCGCATTTGTCGAACTGAACGATGGAGACCATAGTAGCAGTCATTGTGTAAAATTTCATAGAAATTCAATGGGAATGGCGCCCTTTAGAGGTTCAAAAAGTAAAATAGAGATATCGGTTTATAGGGGAGTTGCATCGGGGTATAAACCGATTCAGATCATATTTGACAAGACATGAGAGAAGCCGGTGTGCAAATCGGATAATAATTGAGACCTCTAGAGGCACAAGAAGTCAAGATCCCAGATCGTATTATATGGCAGCTATATCAACTTATGAACCGATTTAAGCCATGTTCGGCAAAGCGGTTGAAAGTAATAACGAAACACCTCATGCAAAATTTCAGCTAAATCGGATAAGAATTGCGCCCTCTAGTGGCTCAAGAAATCAAGCTTCAAGATCGGTGTATATGACAGCTATATCAGGTAAGGGACCGATTTTTACCACATATAGAACAGTTGTTGGAAGTCATAACGAAACACGTCATGCAAAATTTCAACCTTATCGGATAGGAATTGCGCTCTCTAGAGACTCAAGAAGTCAAAACACCAAATCGAGTTCTATTGCGCCCTCTATAGGCTCAAGAAGTCAAGACCCCAGATCGGGTTATACGACAGCTATATCAGGTTACGGACCGATTTCAATCATAGCACAGTTGTTGAAAGTCGTTGCAAAACATGTGATGCGAAATTTCAGCTAAATCGGATTAGATTTGCGCCCTCTAGAGGCTCAAATATTCAAGCTTCAAGATCGGTGTATAGGACAGCTTGATCAGGTTATTTATCGATTTCAACCATACTAAGCACAGTGATTGGAAACGAAAGACGTCATGCAAACTTTCAGCCAAATCGGATGAGAATTGCGCCCTCTAGAGGCTGAAGAAGTCAAGACCCTAGATTGGGTTATATGACAGCTATATCAGGCTATATCAGGTTATATATGACAGCTATATCAGGTTATGGACCAATTTTAACCATACTTAGCACAGTTATTGTAAATCATACCAAAACAATTTGTGCAAAGTTTCAGCCATATCGGATATGAACTGCGCCATCTAGTGGCTCAAGAAGTCAAAATTCAAGATGGGTTAATATGGCAGCTAAATCAAAACATGGACCGTTATGGCCCGTTTGCAATCCCAGCTGACCTACCCCAATAAGAAGTATTTGTGCAAAATTTCAAGCGGCTAGCTTTACTCAATCGAAAGTTTGCGTTCGACAGACGGACGGACGGACAGACGGACGGACGGACAGACGGACATGGCTAGATCGACTTAACATGTCATGACGATGAATATTTCGAGGAGTTACAAACAGAATGCCGAAATTTGTATACCCCCATCCAGTGTGAAAATGGGTTGAGGTGCTACCGACATCATGCAAAATTTCAAGGCCCAATCCCACTATGGTCGTTTGCGTGTACCACTGCCTGTGCCGGGAAGGTGAGCCGCACTTGGCGTTCAAAAGAACGGCTGCTATTCGGGATTCGAACCTGGGCACACGGAACAACAGCGAGAGCCATTGCCGTTGTTTGGCGTTCGAAGCCATCAATACAACTTCCAACAGATGCACAGAATCATGTGTGCCATGGAAGCAGTGTTGCAACTGTCGCAGAAAAAAGTCTGTCATTACACAAAAAAAGTACAGCTAGAACACAGGGTTGTCGAGCGTGGTCAATGTGGTAATTGTATCATAGAGGCGTTTCAGCAATTAATACGATTGAAATACCAAATACCAACGTACGGTTCAAAAGTCTTCTAACCAAAGACGAAACCCCATAGTGGTTGGTGTGTGTTGCTATCTCTGGCTTTACTTTTCCATTGGCAAAGAAAATCTCCGATCATTGAGCTCGTCTCGAAAGAGAAACAAACTGAAAATGTGAAAAATTGAAAAAATTAAGTGTTCTGCGTCAACTCCGAAGTCAGAGTCGAGCAATCTTCCCGGAGTCGGAGTCGAATAAAACTGGTTCTATCTTTCATCTGTTTGATTCTTTCGAGTGTCCAAGTCCGGCAACTCCGCGATTAAGGTGGGTCGCGTCCAGAGGGATATGGGTCTGAGACGACGGTTTGGCGGGTGGGTTAAGCAGGTGACGTGTGTCGTATGGTCCTAGATAACAATCGGGGCACCCATCAGCATCAACCCTTTCCCTGTGGGAGTTGAGGCGGCTGCATCTGCCGGTTCGTAACTAAGCCAGAACTACTCTGGTTTGCCGGGGGAGGTCAATTTCTTCGGATGCAATGGGAGGCGGTCGTTCTCCAAGGACTACATTCACCCGGTAGCCATTTGCCGCATCTGCCAGGGTGTCTGCATAAATGTTGTCTAGACCTGCTAGATATGCCGCTTGATCTAGAGGTTCTCTCTTGTAGCGCTGAACCTCAGGCCCTAGATCAAGGCTTCTGGGCGGTGGAAACCTATCCACAAGATAATGATTTGAATGGTCTCTGTGATAACAGCCCAAAAGGTATTGCTTGGACCACTTGTAGTTATGGCTTTGCACTGGTAGGACTATTGTCTCCTGTACGTTAAACCGTCTGCCATGGGAGTGCATGGCAGACGGTTGTACGTACCGGATTGACACGATGGAGTTCTTCATCGGCAAGGGCTGTCGCCTCAACACATTGCTACAACAACAAAAACATTGCCTCCTGATGGAGGTGGTCCACATGAGAAGTGAGGAGACAAACCGCCGCAGTTCGAAGAGCATCATTCTGACAGATCTGAATATAATTCCACTGCGTGTCATAGAGCTGACGAGACCACACTGGCGCTGCATAACTTACCACAGACCGGCCAAATGTTTTGTACATGGTCAACAAGGTTTCTTTGTCGGCACCCCAAGTGCTGCCGGCAAGTGACTTGAGGACCTTGTTTCTATTTTTGACTTTATGGCAAATTGCTGTAGCATGTGGGGACAATGTGTTGGAGCTGTCAAATGTGACATCAAGTATTTCGGGATACTCGATGCTCGGAATCGTTTCACCATCGACCATTACATTCAGCTCATGCGTGACTGAAGATTTGGTGGCATATTTCCTTAAAAACTTTTGCAGCAAAAAAAGGGGCAAGTTCGATGAGGCAGACGTTTAACCTATCGTCAATGTCATGAACGGGCGGGGGGGCGATAATGGCTTTAGGATCGTACAGTTGTCTGCATATGATATGATTTCTCTGCCGTCTGAAGAGGATGGAATGGAGGATAGGTGGAGGTTAAACAGTGTCAGAGATATCATCCCGCCTTGGATATCATCCCGACTGTTTTTCTTTACGGTGTTTCGATTTCCTATCCATAAATAACACCACGGCTCAGAGGCTAACATGTCTGCCTACGCCGCTGAACGGCTACCCTCTCCAAAGAGGTGTCGCACTGCGGCACGCCGTTCGGAATCGGCTATAAAAGGGAGGCCCCTTATCATTGAGCTTAAACTTGAATCGGACTGCACTGCATGATGTGTGAGAAGTTTGCCCCTGTTCCTTAGTGGTATGTTCATGGGCAAAATTTGTTGTTTGCCTTGTTTTTATCCATAAATTCCACATATGACCATACAGATAATTCGCGACCCAACGTTTCAGACCTGGCAAGAGGGAGGTGTTGATGACGTCCTCAAATAGTTTGGCACGCCTGACCGTGTCGAATTCCTTTCGGTAGGTCTAGTGCCACGATGGCATGCAAAGCATGCCAGTTATTAAAATCCCTGAAAATTTTCCAACGTGGCTCGAGAGGAGAAGTCCCTCCAAGGTCTTGGCTGCTGGTCAGAGAAGCAAAATCGATCTGTACGACTCCCCCCTAACTCGGGTCCTTTACAGGCTTCAGTAGGCGCATCACCCTGTCCATCTTTGTCGGGTACTATAAGAAAGTTCAAAAAAAGGTGGAGGACAATTGTTAGGTACTCCAGGATTCTTCGACTCCAGGATTCTTCAGCATCAGTGTAGAGATTCCGTTGGGGCTCATCGCCTTGGATGACTTGGCGCCACGGACGACGTTTGTAACCCTTTCCACAACAAATTGTGATGGCTGTCTATCAGCTCGGAGAGCAAGGATACGACGAATGGCTCTCTTCCATGCCTTGTCAGTCTCCATTTGGTCTCAAAATCGACGGTTGAACAACCTGGCGCAAATCTTAGGGTCAGTCACAGTTATGTCGCCAAAAGTGACTGAGAATGACTTAACAGTAGGCCACAGCTTGTCAATGGCATGGCAATTTTTATCTTTTGTTTGCATTTAAAGAGACATTGGGCAAAAAACTTGACAAATGGTCTCTGTAGGAGGCCACCGTGGCGCAGAAGTTAGCATGTCCACCTAAGACGCCTTGATTCAAATCCCGGTGTGAACATCAGAATTTTTTTTCAGCAGTAGTTTTCTCCTTACTAATGCTGGCAACATTTGTGAGATATCCTGCCATGTGAAAACTTCTCAACCAAGTGGTGTCGATGGATTTTACTTTCCATACCACTGTGTAATTAAAAGCAAGTTCCTAAACGATTGTCTTTAAAAAAATGTCCCTTTTTAATATTAAAACGTCTTCATATAAAAATTTTGGATTTGTTTAAACATTTCCCTTCCATTTGCTTAACCACCATTCCTTGCATTGATCCTACTACACTGCCATGATCCCCAAAGACATTGTGTCACATAATAACCTTTTTATCACAAAATATGCCAACGCCAAAGCATTGCCTATAATGCCCAATACTTACGATAAGAACTGAGCATATAGCAAGACAAGCTCTTAAACAAAATGTTTCCATTTTTTGGAAGCTTTACGATGGAGGGGGGTGGGGCATAAACATTTACCATTACAACCGCTGGGCAAAGCAAAGCAAGCCGAATATCTGCCCAGTCAAATGATATCGCCCCAAAAACCAATCGATACTGGTTTCGTTTGTATCAACCAACCAAGCATCCAACCAACAACAACAGCAACAAAATGAAATGCAAAATGCATTGCAGCTAACGTTCTTTGAAACCAAAAGAGGCGAGGTGCTGTGCTTTGAGCCATCACCATTCGAGAATACACCAAGGAAATCATTATAGAGTATCGAATGGCAGTAGAAGTACAACAACCACCACCACCACCACCACCACCACCACCACCACCACCACCACCACCATCATCATCGCCCTACAGCTTCTTTGCATAGTTTCTCGAATTTCCACAAAAAGAGAGCAAAAGAAAACCATGAGAATGAGAATATGGCCAACCGCGCCAACAAAACTGACAGGCAGACACACAGCAACATGAATGGGCACACACACACGCACACACACAAACTCATTCAACCAAATTTGCAAGGATATTCGGGCAAAAGGATAAATCAGGACTATCAAATACCTTCATTACAAATGATAATGCTGCTGATGCTACTGCTTTTGCAGTTGCTGCCATGTTTCGTGGTGTTTGTGGTGGATGTGAATGCTAGAGAGTTGAATTTCCTTTGAGCATTTCTGGTCTCTCGGCAAATTACACAGTTTCAGGTTGTTTTGCAAAACTTTAAGAGCAAACCATTGATTTACCGAGTTACAGTTATTGGGAAATTTAAGTTGCCAAGGCAAAAAGTTTTGTGCGGTCTCTTTTCGGAAAATTCTCAGAATTTTTATGGCAGGCCTTTTGTAGGTTGTAACCATAATGACCATTCTTTGGCTCAGTGATAATGTCTCCAGTCCATAAGTAATCCATAGGCAAATGTTGAGTAGCATGCATTTAAAGTGTCAATGCCAAATTGAATTTACGAACCGCCATAATCATACCAAAAAAGGGATGGTTAAAAACTAATAAAACCCCGCTTAATTTAAACGGTTTTAGTTTTGAGTACTCTCAGTTATATATGTCTCAGTTAAAAAGAATCGACGATTAAAAATCTTTGGACTCAACAAGTCAAACCAGGGGATCAGTTTATATGAGAGCGGCTATAACATATAGGGACGTGTGAATAGAGATGGGCGATGAAAAAATATCCAAAGGGTATTTACCCGGTTAATTGGGTAGATAACCGGGTATTTACCCGTTAAATTAATTAAATAACCGGGTATTTACCCATTTGTACCCAAAAGCTGGGTATTTATAATTTTGCAGATATCTTGGGTATAAAAATATTTTCCAAACAATTTTTGATGATTTCGTATTTTTTGTATATAAACCTGAACTTATGAACTCATCAAATCGGATTTTAGTTATATATAGCCGGTATATAGACCGATCTCCAGAATTAAAGTCTTGAGGCAAAATAAAATTTTGTATCCGATTTCGATGAAATTTGCAACAGTGAGTTCTGGCAGACCCCAATCCATTTCTGTGAAGCATGATTCAGATCGGACTATATTTGGATATAGCTGCCCTATAGACCGATCTCCCCATATAGAGTATTGAGCCCATAAAAGGATCATTTTTCGTTCGATTGTTTAATTTGAATGTAATTTGAAACATAGGGTTTCGATAGACCTCTACACCTGTTTGTTGAATATCGTACAGATCGAACTATACTTGGATATATTGTAGCTGTCATATAGACCGATATCCTGATATAGAGTATTGAGCCCATAAAAGTATCATTTTTCATCCGATTTGAATAAAATTTAAAACAGTGCTGTCCATACGGTCCAAAATGATAAAAGTGTCCCATTGGGTGTTGAAATTTTTGGGGGTCGGGGACCCCCCGACACTAAGGATGACATTTTTATGCCATGTTCGAATTATACTCCTAAATACCTTTCATTTGATACCCATATTGTGCAAATCGCTAAACATGTCCGTTCGGGTGGGTATTGAGATGGGGCGTCCCCCCAGGTTATTTGACCCCAAAATTATATACCAATTTCGGGTTTTTTGGGTACCATAAGGTGGCATACAAAATTTCACTTCAATCGGTGCACGCATTTTCGAGATCTGGCTTTTTTGCAAAATTGTGATAAGGGGGAGGGTCCGCCCCTCCCCCTTCGGATACAAAGTCGGGGACCCCCCGACACTACGGATGACATTTCTATGCCAAGTTCGTACTCTACTCTTAAATACCTTTCATTTGATACCCATATTGTCCCAATCGCTAAACATGTCCGTTCGGGTGGGTATTGAGATGGGGCGTCCCCCCCAGGTTATTTGACCCCAAAATTATACACCAATTTCGGGTTTTTTGGGTACCATAAGGTGGCATACAAAATTTCACTTCAATCGGTGCACGCATTTTCGAGATCTGGCGTTTTTGCAAAATTGTGATAAGGGGGAGGGTCCGCCCCTCCCCCTTCGGATACAAAGTCGGGGACCCCCCGACACTAAAGATGACATTTTTATGCCAAGTTCGTACTCTACTCTTAAATACCTTTCATTTGATACCCATATTGTGCAAATCACTAAACATGTCCGTTCGGGAGGGTATTGAGATGGGGCGTACCCCCCCCCAAGGTTTTTGACCCCAAAATTATATACCAATTTCGGGTTTTTTGGGTACCATAAGGTGGCATACAAAATTTCACTTCAATCGGCGCACGCATTTTCGAGATCTGGCTTTTTTGAAAATTGTGGTAAGGGGGTAAGGGTCCGCCCGCCCCTTCGGATATAAAGTCGGGGACCCCCCGACACTAAGAATGACATTTTTATGCCAAGTTCGTACTCTACTCTTAAATACCTTTCATTTGATAATCGCATTGTCCCAATCGGTGAACATATCCGTTCGGGTGGGTATTGAGATGGGGCGTCCCCCCCCCTCAGGGTATTTGACCCCAAAATTATATACCAATTTCGTGTTTTTTGAGTGCCATACAAAATTTCACTTCAATCGGTGCACGCATTTTCGAGATCTGGCTTTTTTGAAAATTGTGGTAAGGGGGAGGGTCCGCCCGCCCCTTCGGATATAAAAAAAAAACTGTACCATCTGTGAAAACTCGAAAATCGGTTCAGCAGTTTTTGAGTCTAGACGGAACAGACAAACAAACTAACAAACAAATAAAGCGCAACATTTTCATTTTTATACGATGGGATGGGGGTATACTAATTTCGTCATTCTGTTTGTAACACCTCGAAATATGCGTCTAAGACCCCATAAAGTATATATATCTTGATAGTCATTTAATTTTAAGTCGATCTAGCCATGTCCGTCCGTCCATCTGTCTGTCAAAAGCACGCTAACTTTCGAAGGAGTAAAGCTTGCCTTTTGAAGTTTTGGAAAAATATTTCTTATTAGCGTAGGTCAGTTGGGATTGTAAATGGTTCAAATCGGTCCATGTTTTGATATAGCTGCCATATAAACTGATCTTGGATCTTGACTTCTTGAGCCTCTAGAGGTTGCAATTCTGATCCGATTTGGCAGAAATTTTTCACGAGGTGTTTTGGAAATACTTCCAACAACTGTGCTAAGTATGGTTGAAATCGGTCCATGTTTTGATATAGCTGCCATATAAACCGATTTTGGGTCTTGACTTCTTTTGCCTCTAGAGGGCGCAATTCTCATCCGATTAGACTGAAATTTTGCATGAGGTGTTTTGTTGTGATTTCCAACAACTGTGCTAAGTATGGTTCAAATCGGTTCATAGTCTGGTATAGCTGTCATATAAACCGATCTTGGGTCTTGACTTCTTGAGCCTCTAGAGGGCGCAATTCTTGTCTGATTTGAATTAAATTTTGCATGAGCTGTTTTGTTGTGATTTCCAACAACTGTGCTAAGTATGGTTCAAATCGGTCCATGTTTTGATATAGCTGCCATATAAACCGATCTTGGGTCTTGACTTCTTTTGCCTCTAGAGTGCGCAATTCTCATCCGATTTGACTGAAATTTTGCACGTGGTGTTTTGGTATCATTTCCAACAACTGTGCTAAGTATGATTCAAATCGGCCCATGTTTTGATATAGCTGCCATATAAACCGGTCTTGGGTCTTGACTTCTTGAGCCTCTAGAGGGCGCAATTCTCATCCGATTTGACTGAAATTTAGCATGAGGTGTTTTGTTGTGATTTCCAACAACTGTGCTAAGTATGGTTCAAAACGGTTTATAATCTGGTATAGCTGTCATATAAACCGATCTTGGGTCTTGACTTCTTGGGCCTCTAGAGGGCGCAATTCTCATCCGATTTGGCAGAAATTTTCTTCAACGGCTTCTCCCGTGTCCTTCCTCATACGTATCTAATATGGTCTGAATCGATCAATAGCTGGCTACAGCTCCCATATAAACATATCTCTCGATTTTGCTTCTTGAGGCTCCCTACAAGGCGCAATTCTTATCCGAATGAACTGAAATATTACACAAAGACTTCTACAGTTTTCTGCATTCATTTATGGTCCGAATCGGACTATAACTTGATATAGCTTCAGTAGCATAAAAGTTCTTATTCAATATTCCTTGTTTGCCTAAAAAGAGAAAGCCGGCACAGAACTCGACAAATGCGATACATGGTGGATCGCATTTCTCGACATTCGGCCCAGCCGAACTTACCACGCTCTTACTTGTATGTAATAGATAGGGTCGGAAATGGATATTTTGATGTGTCTTCTCCATTAAAAAAAAAATGGATTGAAATTGAATAACTGAAGTACTTTTGTTTTATTGATCTTTCAAATAAGTTTCTCTATCGCACCCTGTATTATATTCGTAGTAGTAGTGGTAACCTTAGTATACCACGGCAGAGATTCATTCAGTCATCATGATTCACTCCCTATGTACCATTTCGCCATTCCAAACCCTTTCATAGTCCAAGTAGTAGTTCTCCAATGCAATTATATTGCTATGCCAAACTATAGCAAGTTGTAAATAAATAACTGCTCAACCAAAAAAAAAAAAAAAAACGAGCAGTAGTGAGAAAAACAATACTTGCAAATAACTATCGTTTTCTCGAAGGCATTTTCTTGGTCTTGGCATGATGGACGGACATGGAAACCAAAAACGGCACTGCAGTAGTTGTGCCATGTTTCTCATTTCTTCATCAATTTCATGGTTAACAACATCTCAAGGAAAACTAAACTACAAAAAAAAAAAAACCAAAAGTAAGAAACAAAACAAGTAAAAGCGTGCTAAGTTCGGCCGGGCCGAATCTTATATACCCCGCAGCATGGATGGCATTTGTCGAGTTCTTTTCCCGGCATCTCTTCTTAGGCAAAAGAAAAGATTTGCTCTGCTATTAGAGGGATAGCACAATATGGCCATGTTTGGACCACAAATAAATTATATGTTGTGGACCTTTATGAAATGTCAGCCAATTCGCATAAGAATTGCGCCCTCTAGTGGCTCAAGAAGTAAAATAGGGAGATCGATTTATATGGGAGCTGTATCAGGCTATAGATCGATTCAGATCATAGTAAACACGTATGTTGAAGATCATGAGGGATCCGTCGTACAGAATTTCAGGCAAATAGGATAAGAATTGCGCCCTCTAGAGGCTCAAGAATTCAAGATTTAAGAGCGGTTTATATGGTAGCCATATCAGGTTATGGACCGAATTAAACCTAACATAGCACAGTTGTTGGAAGTCATAGCAAAACACGTCTTGCAGAATTTCATTCTAATCGGATAAGAATTGCGCCCTCTAGAGGCTCAAGAAGTCAAGACCCAAGATCGGTTTATATGGCAGCTATACCAGGTTATCATCCGATTTGAACCATACTTGGCACAGTTGTTGGAAGTCATAACAGAACACATCGTACGATGTTTCATTCCAATCGGATAAGAATTGCGCCCTCTAGAGGCTCAATAAGCCAATACCCAAGATCGGTTTATATGACAGCTATAACTGGTTACGAACCGATTTGAATCATACTTGGCACAGTTGTTGGAAGTCATAACAGAACACATCGTACAAAGCTTCATAACAATCGGATAAGAATTGCGCCCCCTAGAGGCTCAAGAAGTCAAGACCCAAGATCGGTTTATATAGCAGCTATACCAGGTTATCATCCGATTTGAACCATACTTGTCACAGTTGTTGGAAGTGACACCTAAACACCGCCATCAAAATTTCAGCCAAATGGGATGAGAATTGCGCCCCCTAGAGGCTCAAGAAGTCAAGACCCAAGATCGGTTTATATAGCAGCTATACCAGGTTATCACCCGATTTGAACCATACTTGGCACAGTTGTTGGAAGTGACACCTAAACACCGCAATCAAAATTTCAGCTAAATGGGATGAGAATTGCGCCCCCTAGAGGCTCAAGAAGTCAAGACCCAAGATCGGTTTATATGGCAGCTATACCAGGTTATCATCCGATTTGAACCATACTTGGCACAGTTGTTGGAAGTCATAACAGAACACGTCGTACAAAGTTTCGTTCCAATCGGATAAGAATCGCGCCCTCTAGAGGCTCAATAAGTCAAGACCCAAGATCGGTTTATATGACAGCTATATCAGGTTATGGACCGATTTGAACCATACTTGGCACAGTTATTGGATATCATAACAGAACACATCGTACGATGTTTCATTCCAATCGGATAAGAATTGCGCCCACTAGAGGCTCAATAAGTCAAGACCCAAGATCGGTTTATATGACAGCTATATCAGGTTACGGACCGATTTGAACCATACTTGGCACAGTTATTGAAAGTCATAACAGAACACGTCGTACAAAGTTTCATTCCAATCGGATAGGAATTGCGCCCTCTAGAGGCTCAAGAAGTCAAGACCCAAGATCGGTGTATATGGCAGCTATATGAAAACATGGACGGATATGGCCCATTTACAATCCCAACCGACCTACATTAATAAGAAGTATTTATGAAAAATTTCAAACGGCTAGCTTTACTCCTTCGAAAGTTTGAGTGCTTTCGACAGACAGACGGACGGACGGACAGACAGACAGACGGATGGAAGGACAGACGGACGGACATGGCTAGATCGACATAATGTCACGACGATCAAGAATATATATACCTTATGGCTTCTCAGACGAATGTTTTGGCTAGTTACAAACAGAATGACGAAATTGGTATACCCCCATACAATGGTGTAGGGTATAAAAATATAGATTTCTTCTCTCAAAAAAGGGATGAAAAACTATCAAGTTTTGCTGTCGTTTTATTACAATTTCATTTTTGTGTTTTTGTAGTTCTTGGTTTTTGTGTGCCATGCTCTCTTTTTTTGTTTCTTGTTGACGCTGTGGACCCATGAAATGAACATAAAACCAAACGCTCAAAGGAAATTGAAGACAAAACCAAAACTAAAGATTGAAAAAAGAAAAAAAAACAAACGAAATAAGGTACAGTGGGTGTTTGGGGGGGAAAAAGGGCTACCGATGATATTACAATGACTTTATCGAGCTATATCCATAACAACTGCTTCTTCCAAATTTCAAACCCTTATGGGACATGTCAACGGAAAAGAGTAAATCTTCTTTGAATGTTTTGGCGTTCACGAATATATAAACATTTCTTAGGTTAGGTTGAAGACTAGGACGCGGGGTTGAATCCGCCCCATAACCTTGCGAGCAAACATTTAAACCTTGCTTGCTACCAACTCTGCAGCTAAGGTGCTTTCAAAACTATCTTCGGATTTTTGAATTTTGAATTAAAAAAAAAAAAAAAATTTTTACTTTAGAACATTTTATTTTTTTTTCCCCCACTGTGTCCCATCGAATTGCATACAACCCAAAATAGGGCACCAACGGCAGCAGAGTACATTTCAAAAACAATATTTTTCCAAGCTAGTACAAATAGCGCACATGTTTGAATTTCCCACTCAAAGTGAAAAGTGGAGATGATGCTACATAACTACCTTCGCACAAAATCTCCCCTTTGATACATTATTTTTGGGGCCAAAAATGTATGGCCATTACAATCATAAAAGCTTGCTTCAAGCGGCACAAATATAGGGAAAATAGCCCTGGCTTCCCTTGCACCTACCCAAAGAACCCCCCACACACACACACACGATCCGCAAAACAACTGAAACAACTAACCATCAAGATGCTGAAAACGAAGAGTAACGAACGGGCCAAACAAACTTTGCCAAATTGTGGACAGTAGCGTTGCTACATGAAGTGATTCTGCAGCATTTGGAAAACTCGTTGCTTCTGTGAGGGTATCTGTGTTTTTTTTTTCTTCTTCTTCTTCTTGGTTAAATGTTTGCCTTTGGGGGCATTCATAAAATTAGACATTACCCAATCTTTTTGCCGCTGATGCAGAGAAAGAAAGAAAGCCTTTCATGAAGTATGGAAGTATGTAGGACTACCTCACTTCCGTTCCGTGCTTTAGTTTGTGTATTTGGGCATTTTTCCTTTGGCCCAAGTAGCCGTCGCCGTGGTCTGGCTCCCAGTTGTTGGGGAAGCCAGACGACAAGGGATGAAGGTAATACGAGGTGTGTTAAAACAAGTAAAAGAGTGCTAAGTATGGCCGGGCCGAATTTAGAGAACTCCGCACCATGGATTCTGCTAAAATATGCCAGCTATAACTGATTATAGACCGGTGGACCATATGCAGTTCTTGAAAGTCATAACAGAACACTATGTGCGAAATTTCAGCCAAATCGGATAAAAATTGCGGCTTGTAAGGGCTCAAGAAGTCAAATCGGGAGATCGGTTGATATGGAAGCTATATCAGGTTATAGACCGATTTGCACCGTACTAAATACAGATGGTGGAAGTCATAACGGAACACTATATGCGAAATTTCAGCTGAATCGGTCAAAAATTACGGCTTCCAGGGGCTCAAGAAATCAAATCGGGAGATCGGTTTATATGGTAGCTATATCAGGTGCTTGACCGATTTGCACCGTACTAAACACAGATGGTGGTGGTACCTATGGGTACTTAGACTCAAATGTTAATACCATATACGTATTCTACTCTCCAATACCTTTCCTTTGATACCTATATTGTCCCAATCGGTCCACTTTTGATGTTGGGTTGTGTTTTTGGCATAAGGGGGAGCGTCCGTCCCCCCTCCGATATCGAAAATTTATATGGCCTATGTTTCCTTCCAGACCAACCTACACAATATGCGAAAATTTTGCAGAAAATCGGTTCTGCCGTTTGTCATTCTATACGGAACAAACAAACCGAGTCCCATATATTCGTGATTGGCTAATTTGCCCATTTTGGGCGTTTTTGTGGACCCCCTAAACTTCGACACGAATTTGTATGCCAGATTCGTTATCTACTCCCGCATACTTTACATTTGTTACCCATATTGTCCTCATCGGTCCACTTTTGATTTTGGGTGGTGTTTTTGTGGTAACGGTGGGGAGGGCCCTCCCCCTTCCGTTATCAGTAAAATATAAGGCCTATTCCTACTTACTGACCATATTCGTAATCTACTCCCGAATACCTTTCATTTGAGTCCCATATTGTCATGATCGTCAAATAAACCTATTTTAAGGGGTTTTGGGGCTAGGGCGTCCCCCCAGGTATTGGACCCTACCTTTATTATGAAATTCGTACTCTACTCTTAAAAACCTTTCGTTTGAATCCCATATTGTCCCGATCGGTACACTTTTATTTTTGGGTAGTACTTTTGTGGTAAGGGGGAGGGTCCGCCCCCCCTTTCGATATCAAAAAATTATATTGCTTATGGTTCCTACCAGACCAACCTACGCAATCTGCGAAAATTTTAAGGTAATCGGTTCAGACGTTTTTGAGTCTACACGGAACAAACCACCAAACACAAATTGAAATCTTTATTCAAGAAGATATAGGATCCGAGATCAATATTTCGCGGTGTTACAAAAGGAATGACTAGATGAGTATTCCTTTAACCTATGGTGGTGGGTATAAAAAATAGGAACAGGAAAGTTGTTAATTTTTAAACCCACTAACGCTCGCACTGGCCCAAATGGGAAAGAAAGTGGACATATTTCCACTACCTATGATCTTTTGATCTCAGCAGTACATCTGCAATCACTACCCGTTTATTTAGATTATCTGCATTATCTCTACCGCATTCCATTCTGATACGATACGTATTCTTATTTGATTTCTAAAACCTCTTAAGGTTCAAGTATTCATTGAAGACCTTTCAAAACTCCTCTTATTTCCAGAACACACCTCGTCCAAATGTGTTGTACACTCGCAAGAATTTATGGCAATTGGCTGTTGGTGATTCGAAAATGCTTAAAGGCAAATCAGTGTAGTGTTGCTGGTGCTGCTGCCGCCACGGTTGCCTTACATTTCTTCTGCCGCCTCCATAAGTGCTGGAGGCGCACAGGGCTAAAATACAGAAAAACAAACACTCAGAGTAAGCAAACAACTTTAAAAAGGTTACACACAAGGTATCCTTAAAGTAAAAATATTTTCCTATAAAAGAAAAACATGTACGAGCAACAGTCTGCTGAGCGCATTTGTAATTTAAGGCGAGTTTATACCAAACCCAGTAAGGAAAGGCAAAAGTCGGGCATTAGGATTGGGCATTGGATCATTAGGGGGTTTTATTGCATCAATAACGGATTGGTACTAAAACCAATAACAGATTGGTATTAAAACCAATCCCAGTTCGGTATTAAGGTCAGAACCAAACGGTACTAACCATACCATTTGGTATTGTTTTTGTACCAAATGGTGTTGCTTTACTATCAATACCGTATGGTACTGAAATGAGGACGTTTGATATCAACCTTTCTCAAGGTGTATGAGTTCAAAAAGCCAAATCCGCAGATCGGTTTATATGGGAGCTATATCAGGTTATGGACGCATTCAGAGCTATGCAGAAGGGCAGAAAGGGTCTTGCAGAGAAGAGTGAAATATGCCTGTTCACGAGGAAGACGGAGGTGGACACTACGTTTCCTCAACGAAACCATTTCGATGACTGACAAGGTGAAATACTCAGGTGTGATCTTCGACAGGAAACTGAATTGGAAGTGTCACATTCAGGAGTGTATTGAGAAGGCCCACAGATATTGGTCATTATGTAGACGAGGCGTAGGCTCGAAAAGGGGCCTGAATCCGAGGATAGTCCACTGACTCTACAGGAGCGTGATTAAACCAATACTTACTTACGCCTCAGTAGTTTGGTGGACATCTATGGAGAAAAGTCCAACAGAAGGACCATACAACAGGCTCAGAGAGCATGTTGTCCTGGCATAGGCGGAGCGATGAGGACCACGCCCACTAGGGCACTGGAGACTATTCTAGATATCCGACCCATAGACACACAGATTAAGTGTAAGGCAGCCACTGCGGCTATGAGACTTAAGGCGATGGCAGAATGGATTGAGGATGGGAGTAGCTCATACCATGCGGTATAATCGAGATGACAATAGGAAACCTGGAAGGATCGCATACCTGAGATGAACCTTGAAGTCCAGTGTGAGTCACTGCTGCCATCGGCACAGTCTTGGATTGACGGAACCCTAGTATTGCCATCTGGAAGATCATGTTACACAGATGGATCAAAGCTAGAGGACAGGTTGGGCCTGGGGGTCTACATTGAGAAACCAGGGACTGAGATATGTTTTAGACTGCCTGACCATAATGCGGTCCTGCAGGCGGAGATACGGGTCATCACGGAATGCCTGAAGTGGTGTGGTGCTAACGCGAGGACGTCGAGTGTGAACATCTTTACCGACAGTAAACAGGCCATAAGGGCAATAACAACCAGGACGGTAAGGTCACGAACATTCTTGCAGTGTAAGAAGGAGATTAACGCCTTCTCTGAGGATGGAAAAATCCCCATCGTTTGGGTGCCGGGTCATAACGGAGTAAGGGGAAATGAAAGGACAGAAGATTTGGCGGTGAAGGCCAGAGGACTGCCGTCAATAAATTTGGTTAATCCAAAGCGTTTCGGTCGACTCAGTCCGAGTTAAGGGAGTGGGCGACAAATGCGAATGCGAGGACGGCGAAAATCCTATGGGGGGATCCAGATCGTGAGAAGACAAGGCTATTACTGAAAGGTGATAAAAAGGAGGTCAGCATAGCTCTTGGTATCATAACGGGACACATAGGACTTCAAGCTCACTTATGTAGAATCGGTGCGGCAAGCGATAGCATGTGTAGGGCATGCGGTGAAGATGATGATACTTGACATGGATGTAGGTCGTTGGGAATTGCAAATGGGCCATATCGGTCCAGATTTAGATATAGCTTCCATATAAACCGATCTCCCGATTTGACTTCTTGAGCCCTTGGAAGCCACATTTTTTGTCCGATTTGGCTGGAATTTTGCAAGTGGTGTTCTGATATGACTCTCAACAGCTGTGCCCAGTATGGTCCAAATCGGTCATAAACCTGATATAGCTTCCATATAAACCGATCTCCCGATTTGAATTCTTGGGCCCCTGGAAGCCTCAATTTTCATCCGATTCAGCTGAATTTTGGCACATAGTGTTCTGCTATGACTCTCAACCGTTGTGCCAAGTACGGTCTAAATCGGTCATAAACCTGATATAGCTCCCATATAAACCGATCTCCCGATTTCACTTGCTGAGCACCTGGAAGCCGGAATTTTTGTCCGATTTTGCTGAAATTTTGCACGTAGCGTTCTGTTATGACTTTCAACAGCTGTGCCAAGTACGGTCCAAATCGGTCATAAACCTGATATAGCTCCCATATAAACCGATCTCCCGATATGACTTCCTGAGCACCTGGAAGCCAAAATTTTTGTCCGATTTAGCTGAAATTTTGCACGTAGCGTTCTGTTATCACTCTCAACAGCTGTGCCAAGTACGGTCCAAATCGGTCATAAACCTGATATAGCTCCCATATAAACCGATCTCCCGATTTGACTTCTTGAGCCCCATGGAAGCCTCAATTTCCATCCGATTCAGCTGAATTTTGGCACATAGTGTTCTGCTATGACTTCCAACAACTGAGCCAAGTGCCGTCCAAATCGGTCATAAACCTGATATAGCTCCCATATAAACCGATCTCCCGATTTGACTTCTTGAGCCCCATGGAAGCCTCAATTTCCATCCGATTCAGCTGAATTTTGGCACATAGTGTTCTGCTATGACTTCCAACATCTGAGCCAAGTGCCGTCCAAATCGGTCAAAAACCTGATATAGCTCCCATATAAACCGATCTCCCGATTTCACTTCCTGAGCACCTGGAAGCCTCAATTTTCATCCGATTTTGCTGAATTTTGGCACATAGCGTTCTGTTATGACTCTCAACAGCTGTGCCAAGTACGGTCCAAATCGGTCATAAACCTGATATAGCTCCCATATAAACCGATCTCCCGATTTGACTTCTTGAGCCCTTGGAAGCCTCAATTTTCATCCGATTCAGCTGAGTTTTTGCACGTAGTGTTTTGTTGTGACTTCCACCAACTGTGCCAAGCGTGGTTCAAATCGGTCAAAAACCTGATATAGCTCCCATATAAACCGATCTCCCGATTTTACTTCCTGAGCACCTGGAAGCCGAAATTTTTGTCCGATTTTGCTGAAATTTTGCACGCAGTGTTTTGTTATGACTCTCAACAGCTGTGCCAAGTACGGTCCAAATCGGTCAAAAACCTGATATAGCTCCCATATAAACCGATCTCCCGATTTGATTTCTTGAACCCCTGGAAGCCTCAATTTTGTTTATTTGTTTATTAGTCAATGGAACAAATATCCTTACAGACTAAGATGACTTCCGTAACAAATGTTTAAATAGTAATGTATGATAATAAAGAGGTGCATACTACAAAAATATATAATATAAAATGGATCTAAAAATTTCTTTTGATGTGCTAAAATCAATACATGGTTTTGACTCCCTTTGAAGCCTGTTGTTGATAAAATTTAAATTCAAAAAAGTTCGTGTTAAAGGCCCATTTCTCGCATAGTTGGTGCGGTGGAACGGTATGTCAAACAAATTTACAACTCGTAAGCTTCTTGGAGGAACAAATGTTGGAACTAAAGACAACAAATCCGGTGAATCAATATTATTATTAAGCAAGTCAAATATGAAGCAAGCCGATTGATATTTTCTACGAGATTCTAAGGATTGCAAGCCAAGTAACAAAAATCTAGATCTATATGGAGGCATCTGAGCAGGAAATAAGTTTTTAAGGGCAAACTTTGTAAAGTTTTTTTGAATTCTCTCAATGCGAACAATGTGAGCACTACATTGAGGATTTTCATCCGATTCAGCTGAATTTTGGCACATAGTCTTCTGCTATGACTTCCAACAACTGTGCCAAGTACCGTCCAAATCGGTCAAAAACCTGATATAGCTCCCATGTAAACCGATCTCCCGATTTGACTTCTTGAGCACCTGGAAGCCGAAATTTTCATCCGATTCAGCTGAATTTTGGCACATAATCTTCTGCTATGACTTCCAACAACTGAGCCAAGTGCCGTCCAAATCGGTCAAAAACCTGATATAGCTCCCATATAAACCGATCTCCCGATTTGACTTCTTGAACCCCTGGAAGCCTCAATTTTCATCCAATTCAGCTGAATTTTGGCACATAGTCTTCTGCTATGACTTCCAACAACTGTGCCAAGTACCGTCCAAATCGGTCAAGAACCTGATATAGCTCCCATATAAACCGATCTCCCGATTTCACTTCCTGAGCACCTGGAAGCCTCAATTTTCATCCGATTTTGCTGAACTTTGGCACATAATCTTCTGCTATGACTTCCAACAACTGAGCCAAGTGCCGTCCAAATCGGTCAAAAATCTGATATAGCTCCCGTATAAACCGATCTCTCGATTTGACTTCTTGAGCCCCTGGAAGCCTAAATTTTCATCCGATTCAGCTGAATTTTGGCACATAGTCTTCTGCTATGACTTCCAATAACTGTGCCAAGTACCGTCCAAATCGGTCAAGAACCTGATATAGCTCCCATATAAACCGATCTCCCGATTTGACTCTTGAGTCCTTGGAAGCCGAAATTTTTCGTCCGATTTTGCTGAAAGTTTGCACGTAGCGTTCTGTTATGACTCTCAACAGCTGTGCCAAGTACGGTCCAAATCGGTCATAAACCTGATATAACTCCCATAAAAACCGACTTACGCCTTCTTTGAGTATTGGATCCGCATTATCGTCTTTAGAGAATACTTCTCTGAAATTTTAATATTGATTTGACTATGGGTTTTTAGCGAAAATTTCATGCATTTCATTTTATGGAAATTTGTATATGGAGAAAATTTGAGTTGGCCTTTAGAGAACATTTTATTGAAATTTTGCATTTAGCGGATAAAATTTTGTGATAAATAATCATTCATTAATAAAACCACAAAAAAAGGTTTTTTTTTTATCACAACAACCATAAATTAAGAAATTCTTAGTTTGTATCTTCCATGTAGCAAAAGGACATAAAAAAACCACCGCACTGTTGGTCCTTCATCATATTTCATTTTAAAGTCATTATGAATAAATTTTGCAGCTTTAATGGAAAATCAATTTCTTGTAGCTTACAAAAAAGACAAGCATAATAAATGAGACAGAAGAAAACTCAAAGAAAAGATATGAAAATTATCATAATTATATGTTTGTCAAGTGGAAAAAAGGAGATGAAAAAATTGCTTTTCGCACACAACAAGTGAAAGAGAGAGAGAGGGGGAAGCGCGAAAATGCCCGCAGGATGGTCATTGTACAACGGGTGACAGCCCAAACCAGAGTACCACTACCCCTACTCACTACCAATGGAAAATGGACACAAAGTCATTACAGCAGCAGTCAAGTATCGAATGATTTATAATGCCATGACGGTTGACTGCAAAATGCATCTCATCCTCAATAATAATTCGCTGGCAACAAATGCACAGAAACCACGCAAAGCTTGTTAAAAATGTGTTTTCTTTGCTTCTTTCATCATTTGGTAGTCTTTTGAAATATTCTTGAATGAAAAATAATTTCTAGCTTTCTATAAAAGAAGACAAGGAGTTTCTGGAAAATCGTACAAAAAAAAACTTACAATTATTGACTTTTTGACACAGTATAAGAAAAGCAAGATTCAAATGTGAGAAAAGGCAACAAAGACTCTTTTTCAACCCGTTTGTAACAGCTCGAAACATTAGTCTAAGACACCATAAAGTTTATATGTATTCTTGATCGTCTCGATGTTTTGAGTATCTAGCCATGTCCGTCCGTCCTTCCGTCTGTCAAAATCACGAAAGCGGTCGAACGTGTAAAGCCATGTCCGTCCGTCCTTCCGTCTGTCAAAATCATGATAGCGGTCGAACGCGTAAAGCTATCCGCCTGAAATTTTGAACAGATACTAAATATTGATGTAGGTCATAGGAGATTGCAAATGGGCCATATCGGTTCTGATTAAGATATAACTCCCATATAAACCCATCTCCCGATTTGACTTCTTGAGGCCCTGGAAGGCGGAATTTTTGTCCGATTGGGCTGAAATGTTGCATATGGTGTTCCGTTATCACTTCCAACAACTGTGCCAAGTACGGTCCAAATCGATCTATAACCTGATATAGCTCCCATATAAACCGATCTCTCGATTTGACTTCTTGAGCCCTTACAAGCCGCAATTTTTGTCCGATTTGGCTGAAATTTTGCATGTGGTGTTCTGTTACGACTTCCAAAAACTGTGCCAGATATGGTCCGAATCGGTCTTTAACCCGATATAGCTCCCATATAAACCCGATTTGATTTCTTGAGCCCTTACAAGCCGCAATTTTTGTAAGGGCTCAACACGCAACATCGTGGGCCCGGAACCTATCCAGGCACTCCAAACAATCTGCCACGCATCTCGATCTCACCATCCTCGACCCCAAGGCCTTGAGCGCAGCCATATTGTGTATGGGGCTGTAAGCCCCTTGCCAGAATTTCTCTTGCAGCCACTGCACACACCTCTGTCTGAAAGACCGTACACTCGTCCGGCAGTCTCAGAGGCATACTGATATTGAGTGCATCAGAGTAGACCCCCCATCCAGTCCCTGACACCATCTTGAAGCCATCTCTATAGATCGAGAAATCATCCTCCTCAAGTGCACCATCCGCCCTCCATTAGTCCCTTTCGGGAAAGCGAATCACGAATGTCCTCACTCTAGTCGGCACTGGTGCCAGATAGTCGGAGATCCTTCTCAGTCTAACCTCCGCATTCATAAAACCCAGAATCAAACTGTGGCCGCAACCATCCTCCCTCATCATGCCGAAATCTCTCAGCCTAAGCGCAACCCTGGCGGCGCAGTTCCAAATATAGGCCCCAATGGGCTGCATATCCAGCATTGCCTCCAGGCCTGCCTGTGGTGCGGATCTTAGCGCCCCTATGATCTCGACGCAGGCCGGTCGCTGGACCGTCTCGAACTCACGTCCTCTTCCCCACGGCGTCCCACCATACCAGTGCTCCATAGGCCAGTACTGGTCCCACTATGACCGTATACATCCAATAAATCATCCTGAGAGTTACCACCCACTTCCTACCGAACATCCTCCTGCAGGAGTAAAAAGCGCAAAGTGCCTTACGGCTTCTTTCCTCGGTGTTCCTATTCCAGGACAGTTTCTAATCGAGGACTATGCCTAGGTATTTCGCCTCCTTTGACAGCCGCAGGGTGACCCCTTCCAAGGACGGAAGTCTGAACTCCGGTATCTTATATGTACGCGTAAGGAGCACCAGCTCTGTTTTCCTGGGTTGGTCCTCAACCCATTTCGATAACCTCCTCAGTGACCCTTCCATGATCTCGCTGATCGTCGACAGAAACTTGCCTCGGACCAGCAGCACAACGTCGTCCCCATAAGCGATAATCCTCGTGCCGTCCCCCCCACCCAAATCCATCAGGATTTCATTAATCACGAGGTGCCACAGTATCGGTGAGAACACCCCTCCTTGGGGCGTTCCTATGCTTACCCGCCTTATGACCATGCAATCTCGCAGGTTTGCATTAATAATTCTGCTATAAAGCATACTATTTGTCCATTGGGAGATTAAGGCGTGAATCCCCTTGCGATCCAGTGCGGCAACTCCCCAATCTTCACATTATTGAAACCCCCCTCAATATCCAAAAAGGTTGCCAAAGTGTTATCCTTCTATCGGAGAGACGTCTCGACCTCCTGTACCACCTCGTGAAGGGCCGTCTTCACCGACCTGCCTTTAAGGTATGCTTCTTGTGCCTCACTGAAGTTCCCCGGCGTCAGTCCCCCTCTCACCTTCAGATCAATCAGTCTTTCCAGTGTTTTCAGCAAAAATGATGACAGGCCTATAATCCTTCGTCGTAGTGTGGTTTATTCTTCCCGCCTTGGGGCTCAAGACCAACGTGACTTCCTTCCATGCCCTCGGTATGTAGGATCATGCCAGGCTCGCCCTGAAGATCTGCTCAAGCCTTGGCAGGGTGGCTCCAAGGGACTCCTGCAGCAGTGGCTGGATAATTTCCTCAGGAACGGCCGAATTAAATGGCCGGAAAGTAATGGACTTTGTCAGACTACATCTTGATATAGCCCCCATATAGACCGATCGGCCGATTTGTGGTCTTAGGCCACACTTATTATCCGATTTCGCTGAAATTTGAGACAGTGAGCTGTGTTAGGCCCTTCGACATTCCTCGTCAATTTGGCCCAGATAGGTCCAGATTTGGATATAGCTGCCATATAGACCGATCCTCCGATTTAGGGTATTAGGGCCATAAAAGACGCATTTGTAATCCGATTTAGCTGAAATTTGGGACAATGAGTTGTCTTAGGCCCTTCGACATCTTCCTTTAATTTAGCCGTGATCGGATCAGATTTGAATATAGCTACTATATAGACCGATCTCTCGATTTAAGGTCTTACGACCATAAAAGGCGCATTTATTATCCAATGTCGCCGAAATTTGGGACAGCGAGTTAAGTTCTGCCCCTTAACTTACTTCTGCGATATGGCAGAAGTCGGTCCAGATTTGGATATAGCTGTCATATAGACCGATCCCCCTATTTTGGGTCTTAGACCCATAAAAGCCACATTTATTATCCGATTTTGCCAAAATTTGGGACAGTGAGTTGTGTTAGGCCCTTCGACATCCTTCGTTAATTTGGGGCGGATCGGTCCAGATTTGGATATAGCTGTCATATAGACCGGTCCTCCGATTTAGGGTCAAAGGCCCAGAAAAGCCACATTTATTATCCGATTTCGCTAAAATTTGGGACAGTGAGTTAAGTTAGACCCTTCGACATTCTTTGTCAATTAAGACCAGATAGGTCCAGATTTGAATATAGCTGCCATATAGACCGATCCACTGATTTAGGGTATTAGGCCCATACAAATCGCAATTATTGTCCGATTTTGCTGAAATTTGGGACAGTGAGTTGTGTTAGGCCCTTCGACATCTTTTTTCAATTTGGCCCAGATCGGATCAGATTTGGATATAGCTATCATATAGACCGATCCCTCGATTTAAGGTCTTACGACCATTAAAGGCGCATTTATTGTCCAATGTCGCCGAAATTTCGGACAGCGAGTTAAGTTAAGCCCCTTGACTTACTTCTGCGATATGGCAGAAGTCGGTCCAGATTTGGATATAGCTGTCATATAGACCGATCTCTCGGTATGAGGTTTTGGGCCTATAAAAAGCGCATTTATTGTCTGATGTCGCCAAAATTTGAGAAAGTGAGTTGTGTTAGGCCCTTCGACATCCTTCGTTAATTTGGCCTAGATCGGTCTAGATTTGGATATAGCTGCCATATAGACCGATCCCTCGATTTAGGGTCATAGGCCCATAAAAGGCGCATTTATTGTCCAATGTCGCCGAAATTTGGGACAGCGAGTTAAGTTAAGCCCCTTGGCATACTTCTGCAATGTGGCACAGATCGGTTCAGATTTGGATATAGCTGTCATATAGACCGATCTCTCGATTTAACTTCTTGCGCTCATAAAAGGCGCATTTATTGGCCGATTTCGCCGAAATTTGGGACAGTGGGTTGTGTCAGGCCCTTCGACATTCTCCTTCAATTTGGCTCAGATCGGTCCAGATTTGGATGTAGCTGCCATATAGACCGGTATATCGATTTAAAGTCTTGGCCCCATAAAATGGGCATTTATAATCCGATTTCATTGAAATTTGACACACTGACTGATGTAAGGCTTTTTGACATCCGTGTCTTATATGGTTCAGATCGGTTTTTTTGTAGATATAGCTGCTTTTTCACCGTTTTATGACAAAAGGTGGTTTACATATATATCCAAGGTGGGGGGTATCCAAAGTTCGGCCCGGCCGAACTTAACGCCTTTTTTTCTCTTGTTTTCGCTATTTTTGAAAAAAATTTAATTTGGTTTCATTTGGTTTATTGGAACATTCTACACCATCCAGTGCAGCGCATTTCATTCTTGATTTTTTTTTTTTGCAACCTACAAAAAGAAAAACCAAAACTGACCCCAGCAGTTATCAGTTTACCCCACACACACACACACACACACTTTAATAACACACCTTTAGTTTCGTACACCTACCTGTGGTCATACGGACAGCACTGATAACGCTTTTTTGTCTATCTAAAAGTTTTGAATCCCTTTGCAGTGATAGTGAATTCGTTTTACTGCACCTTGGGAAATTGGATAAAGCAAAAAGTTGCCACAGCAGGCCACTATTTCGTAGAACTATTACGACGTTGATTTTTGGCTTTAATTTTTTTACATCGTTTTTGTTTGCAACATTTTTCATTTCTTTATACAGTTGTGGTCTTTATGGCCAGAGAATGTCTGTCTGTCGGTCTGTCTGTTCGTATGTCTATCCGTTTTGTAACTCTTCATTTTAGTCGGTTTGCCTGTCGTTATCTTTGCCTTCAGCTCACTTTCCGTCCGTCCGTCCATCCTGTTGCTGGCCCCCTAGTATGCAGTTGTAATTTGATTATATTCCCTAGGACTAAGAGGTCCTTTCACATGCATGCATGCATATTTTGGTGGACAGTTGCCAAAAACGGTTTTGGCCATATAAGTGGCTCGATTCGTTTCATTTGCAGTGCAGACCAGGCAGGTGGAGCTTTATCAACCTGGCGCTCTCTGTCTATCGGTGGCTTTCAAAATTCAATTTTATGAAGTGTTTTGGTTAAGTGAATTTTTATGGAGTGCTGAAATGGAATTGCTCAAATGTCCAACCATCATCGTATAAATAATGTGAGTAGAGCACCGCACTTGCCACAATCAAATCGGCAATTATAGGCAGGCACTTAAGGTATCACCGCCAATAACCATTATCGAGACTTGAACCATCATGATGACGATGATGATGATGATGATCGTCTTCTAATTTCCATTTGCCAAATAATATGAATGGTGGAGTTGTTGGCCATCGGTATAATGGCCATGAGTGGGGCAAAAGACCCAGGTGTTGATAATGACTGGCAATGATTGCTGGGGTGGCCATGCAAGTATTGGCAGTAAAAAGAAGGCTTCAAAGGAATAACTTTTAGGGATACCTTCATGAACAGAAAAAGGGTTATGGAAATGCAACCAAAAGTTATGATATGACAAAAAACAGATTAAGGAGGAAAAAAGATTGATAAGCATTCAGTAGGAAAAAAAATTTTTTTTATAAAAAATTAACTACAACAAGTAAGAGCGCGCCAAGTTCGGCTGGGCCGAATCTTATATACCCTACACCATGGATCGCACTTGTCGACTTCAATGGGAAGTATCTCTTTTTATGCAAACAAAAAATATTGAATAAGAACTGTTATGCTATGGAGCTATATCAAGTTACAGTCCGATTCGGACCATTAATGAATTGAATGCAGAACATTGTAGAGGTCATTGTGTAATATTTCAGTTCATTCGGATAAGAATTGCGCCTTATAGGAGCTCAAAATGGGGAGATCGGTTTATATGGGAGCTGTAGCAAGCTATTGATCGATTCAGACCATATTAGACACGTATGTTGAAGGTCATGAGAGAAACCGTTGTACTAAATTTCTGCCAAATCGGTTGAGAATTGCGACCTCTAGAGGCTCAAGAAGTCAAGATCCAAGATGGGTTTATATGGCAGCTACATCAGGTTATGTACCGATTTGCGCCATACTTGGCACAGTTATTGGAAGTCATAACAAAACACCTCATGCAAAATTTCAATCTAATCGGATTAGAATTGCGCCCTCTACAGGCTCAAGAAGTCAAGACCCAAGATGGGTTTATATGATAGCTACATCAAAACATGGACCGATTTGAAACATACTTAGCGCAGTTATTGTAAATCATAACAAAACAATTCGTGAAAAAATTCAGTCAAATCGGACGAGAATTGCGCCCTCTAGGGGCTCAAGAAGTCAAGACCCAAGATCGGTTTATATGATAGCTATACCAGATTATGAACCGATTTGAATCATACCTACCACAGTTGTTGGAAGTGATACCAAAACACTACGTGCAAAATTTCAGTCAAATCGGATGAGAATTGCGCCCTCTAGAGGCTCAAGAAGTCAATTTCCATGATCGGTCTATATGAGAACTATACCCGATTATGAACCGATTTGAATCATACCTACCACAGTTGTTGGAAGTGATACCAAAACACTACGTGCAAAATTTCAGTCAAATCGGATGAGAATTGCACCCTCTAGAGGCTCAAGAAGTCAAGATCCCAGATCGGTTTATATGACAGCTCTATCAGGTTATACACCAGTTTGAACCACACTTAGCACAGTTTTTGGAAATCATAACAAAACACCTCATGCAAAATTTCAGCCAAATCGGATAATAATTGCGCCCTCTAGAGGCTCAAGAAGTCAAGACCCAAGATCGATTTATATGACAGCTATATCAGATTATGAACCGATTTGAACCACACTTAGCACAGTTTTTGGAAATGGTAACAAAACACCTCGTGCAAAATTTCAGCCAAATCGCATAAGAATTGCGCCCTCTAGAGGGCTCAAGAAGTCAAGATCCCAGATCGGTTTATATGGCAGCTATATCAGGTTATGGTCCGATTTGAACCACACTTAGCACAGTTTTTGGAAATGGTAACAAAACACCTCGTACAAAAATTCAGCCAAATCGCATAAGAATTGCGCCCTCTAGAGGGCTCAAGAAGTCAAGATCCCAGATCGGTTTATATGGCAGCTATATCAAAACATGGACCGATTTGGCCCATTCACAATTCCAACCGACCTACACTAATAAAAAGTGTTTGTGCAAAATTTCAAGCGGCTAGCTTTACTTCTTCGAAAGTTAGCGTGCTTTCGACAGACAGACGGACGAACGGACAGACGGACTTAAAATGTCATAACGATCAAGAATATATATACCCTATGGGGTCTCAGACGCATATTTAGAGGTGTTACAAACAGAATGACGAAATAAGTATGCCCTCATCCTATGGTGGATGGTATAAAAAAAGCTCCTTTTATAGACTCATTACACTATATCGGGAGATCGGATGAAAAATGTCCAATTTATTGTCTCAAGATTTTAAGTCTGGAGATCGGTCTATATAGCGGCTATATATAACTAAAATCAGATTTTATAAGATCGAAACTTGTTTGAAAAATATTTTTATACCCAAGATATCTGCAAATATCTAAATACCCAAGCGATGGGTATTTACCCGGTAGTAACCCATACCATTTTTATACCCAAGATATCTGCAAATATCTAAATATCCAAATAAATACCCAAGCGTTGGTTATTTACCCGTTACAAACCCATCCTCGATTCATATCAGTTAAGCGACATACACATGCACATATGTTTACATACGTATGTCGAAACAATTAAAGACAATCGAACTACCCAGTTTTTATTGTCACCTAAAACACCCAGCGAGAGAGAGGGAGAGCGAGAGAAAGAGAGCCCATTATACGAGGTGTGGGGTGAGCATAACAACGAACATTTCAACTAAAGCAAAAGGGACAATGGCAATAACACTTATGTATATGCTCCATTCTCATGCACACTCACACACACGAAGCACACATACAATTACTGTAGTATATTTATTCGGCCATGTTATTATTGTTGTTGCTGTTGTTTGAGTATTATTATGCTGTCTTTTGGGTGTTGGCACTAAATACGTCTTTGTAATGAAGTGAGCATGGAAGGGGGTGGGGGGGTTGGTGTAGCAAACTTGACTAGACATTGTATGCTTCTGTAAGCAATTTATTCGGTTAAATAAACAAATACGTGGGCTGCCCAACTTAATATCAACAGTTAATGAGAGTAAATTTAAATCAAATCAACACCTCGAAGTGCGCAAACACATAAACATGCCGCAAATGTATACACGAACACCAATACATAAATACTTAAGTACACTACTTACAATTTTACACCCACGCATTTTGTGAACATGTGTAGCGTTGAGACCGACGAAGGTGGTGTCTTAAGAATGTGCCAGCGAAGTGATGTTTACATGCGGAAAAATGTGGTAACTAATTAAGAAGGATTTTTCAAGGGTACCACAGCAGGGACAAATAATGTGAAAGCTACTGTAATATATCTAAAATTTTGGGTAAATATTTTAGGAGGCTATGAGTTGACATTGTTTTGAAAATGGAAGATTTATAACAAATTTTTCAAGTGGATGAAGGTCTCTTAGCAAAAATTTTGAAAGAAGTTTCAGATGTGTTAAGAGTTATAGGTAGAATGTGGAAATCCATTATAATGAATTTAGTGCAGCAAAGCTTAAGCACATTCTTGTTTCATCAATACAAAATCGAAAAACATGTGTGTGTTTGTTTGTTCCGTTTAGACTCAAAAACGGCTGAACCGATTACCTTGAAATTTTCGCAGATTGAGTAGGTTGGTCTGGAAGAAAACATAAGCAATATAATTTTTTGATGTTGGAAGGGGGGCGGACCCTCCCCCGTACCACAAAAGTACTACCCAAAAATAAAAGTGAACCCATCAGGACAGTATGGGATTCAAAAGAGAGGTATTAAAGAGTAGAGTACGAATTTCATAATAAAATTTGGGTCAATAAAAGTTGGGTGCAAGTACCCGGGGGGGCGCCCCAGCCCCAAAACCCCTTAAAATAGGTTTATTTGACGATCATGACAATATGAGACTCAAATGAAAGGTATTCGGGAGTAGATTACGAATATGTCCAGGAAGTAGGAATAGGCCTTATAATTTATTGATAACGGAAGGGGGCGTATCCTCACCCGTTGCCCCACCCCAAAATCAAAAGTGAACCAATACGGACAATATGGGTATCAAATGAAAAGTATGCGGGAGAATATAACAAATCTGGCATACAAATTCATGTCGAAGTATAGAGGGTCACCCCACCCCCACAAAAAGCCCAAAATGGGTACATTAGCCAATCACGGATATATGGGACTCGGATTGTTGTAGACTGCAAAACGGCAGAAAAGATTTTCTCGAAATTTTCGTATATTATGTAGGTTGGTCTGGAAGGAAACATAGACTAAATAATTTTTCGATATCGGAACGGGGACGAACCCTCCCCCTTATGCCAAAAACACAACCCAAAATCAAAAGTGGACCGATCGAGACAATATAGGTATCAAATGAAAGGTCTTGAAGAGTAGAATACGAATGTGGTATTCAAATGTGAGTCTAAGTACCCATCGGGCCGCCTCAACCCCAAAACTCCCCCAAACAGACATATTGGACGTTCATTTCAATATGGGGCTTAAATGAAAGGTATTTGGGAGTAGATTACGAATATGTTCAGGAAATAGGAATAGCCTTCATAATTTATTGATAACGGAAGGGGACGTACCCTCCCCCGTTGCCCCACCCAAAATCCAAAGGGAACCAATACGGACAATATGGGTATCAAATGAAAAGTATCAGGGAGTATATAACAAATCTGTCATACAAATTCTTGTCGAAGTATAGAGGGTCACCCCACCCACACAAAAACGTCCAAAATGGGCACATTAGCCAATCACGGATATATGGGACTCGGTTTGTTTGTTCGGTATAGACTGCAAAACGGCAGAATAGATTTTCTCGAAATTTTCGCATTTTGTGTAGGTTGGTCTGGATGGAAACATAGACTATATAATTTTTCGGTATTGGAAGGGGGACGGACCCTCCCCCTTATGCCAAAAATACAACCCAAAATCAAAAGTGGACGGATAGAGACAATATAGGTATCAAATGAAAGGTATTGGAGAGTAGAATACGCAAATGTCGCCAACACTAAGAGGGAATAAACACCGCTTTGTCCGATGTTCTTGCCAGGATACGAACGCGTTCAGCGTTATAGGCTACAATGGCACGAATTCGATATCCGCATTCAGGGCGAAGTGTCCCCACCCCAAAATGATATAAGAGAGTTAAAGAAGGCGCAGCGGAGCTGGCCCGGTTCGGCTAGTAATAAATAAAAAATATGCAAAGCATTATTCTATGCACACTAATGTTTACCATTGTTAAGTAAATGTGGCTGCTCGTACCCATATCGCCTCTAACACCAACCATGGCATTTTAATCCTACTTTCATTCCTCTAATGTATAACAAAAAATGTTGTGATGCTGACTAAAACCAGCAGCCGGCTTCATGCCATGTTATAGGAGCATCCCCTTCTTTATCTGTATATAGGAGCACCTCCACCATAGAGAAAAGTATGAAGTGCTCTAGAACTCGTGCTAAATTAACAAAACAAACAATCGTAGCGTTGGTATGCGGGTCTTACTAGCACATCATCATTACAGGTGTGCCAGTAGATGCACCTGGTGAAGCGAAGCTCACCGTTAAACAAGAAGCGCAAATCAGGGAGGTTTATAGAGTAGACCTTTACAATTAGAACACCAAGTCATGGGAGAGACACAAAACAGTTACTCATCCACAATTAATGATGACCAAGCCAAGTCAGGAAGGCAAATTTGTTTGTTCATATTCAACTGTAGTTTATTTTAATTTGGTATTCATATTTCGCTCGTTTTTGTTGTTGTTTTTTTTTTTTTTTTTGAATTGACATAAAGGATGATAGCACTCGACAATAAACAATAGCGCTGAAATCATAGCAAGGTCAAGAGTAGCAGCTGAAAAAAAAAATTCATTATGAGAATTGTTAGCAAGATGATTGCAATTCATGGAGTATGAATGGCAGTGATTATGATAGTGAAAAATAATTCGAAGCCAAGGTGAACAAAAGGATTTGATTTGTGGAACTATTTGAATCGTCAAAGATGTAAAAAAAAGTAAAAGCGTGCTAAGGTCGGCCAGGTTGAATTTTGAGAACCCCCAACCAAGGCTTCTGCTTAAAATTTATACAAAATAAATTTAAATGAAGGGCATAATTTTATTCTATACTAGCCGAACCGGGCCCGCTCCGCTAGGCCTTCTTTAACTCTCTTATATCTATTTAGGGTGGCGACACTTCACCCTGAATGCGAATATTGAATTCGTGCCATTGTAGCCAAAGACGCTGAAAGCGTTCGAATCCTGGCGAGAACATCGGACAAAGCGGTGTTTATCCCCTCTTAATGTTGGCGACATTTGCGAGGTACAATGCCATGCATGGTCAATTACCAATTTTCCCCAAATAGGGTGTCGGACTCGGCTATACAAAAAGGTCCCTTATCATTGAGTTTAAACTTGAGTTGGAAAGCACTCATTTATGTGTGAGAATTTGCCTCTTCTCGATTCCTGGTGGTAATGTTGTTCCTTAGGGTAATGTTCTCATTGGGGGAGGGATGACACCACAGACATTTCGACTCAAACATAGATATCAAATTCGTGCTGCACTTCGAAATCCCTTTAATTTGATCCCCATATTGCCATGGCCGGTAAATGTGAACCGTTTGGTGGGTGTTTTGGGGTTGGGGCGGCCACCGGCATTACGCAGGGTTCTTGGACCCAAATTTGAATACCAGATTCGTTTTCTGCCCTCCAATGCCTTTCATTTGATACTCCTATTGTGCCCCTAGGACCACTTTCGGATATGGATGGAGATTTTGGGGTAAGGGGGCGTACCCTGCCCCTTATCCGATATCTAACAAATTATATAGCCTATGATTCCTTCCAGACAAACGTCCATAATCAGTGAAAATTTGAAGAAAATCAGTTCAGGCAAGTATCACATAGTCGTAAAGGGTCTAATGGCGTTTTTGAGGGGTGGCGTGACCCCCTATACTTCGGTCTGATTTTGTATGTCAGATTCGAAATCTACTCCCGAATACCATTTATTTGAGCCCGATGGGTACTTACTCAAATTTTAATACCATATTCGTATTCTACTCTCCAATACCTATCATTTGCTACCTATATTGTCCCGATCGGTCTACTTTTGATTTTGGGTTGTGTTTTTGGCATAAGGGAGAGGGTCCGTCCCCCTTCCGATAACGAAAAATTAAAAAGCCTATGTTTCTTTCCAGACCAACCTATATAATATGCAAAAATTTAGAGAAAATCGATTTTGCCGTTTTTCAGTCCATGCGGAACAAAGAAACCGAGTCCCATATATCCGTGATTGGCTAATGTGCCCATTGTGGGCGTTTTTGTGGGGGTGGGGTGACCCTCTATACATCGACATGAATTTGTATGCCAGATTCGTTATCTACTCCCGCATACTTTTCATTTGATACCCATATTGTCCTTAGCGGTCCACTTTTGATTTTGGGTGGGGTAACGGGGGAGGATACGCCCCCTTCCGTTATCAATAAATTATGAAGGCTATTCCTACTTCCTGACCATATTCGTAATCTACTCCCGAATACCTTTCATTTGAGTCCCATATTGTCATGGTCGTCTAATAAACCTATTTTAAGGGGTTTTGGGGCTGGGGCGGCCCACAGGTACTTGGACTCAACTTTTATTATGAAAATCGTACTGTACTCTTGAAAACCTTTCATTTGAATCCCATATTGTTCCGATGGGTCCACTTTTATATTCGGGTAGTACTCTTGCGGTAAGGGGGAGGGTCCGCCCCCCCTTCCGATATCAAAAAATTATATAACCTTTGTTTCCCTTCAGACCATCCTACATAATCTATGAAACTTTCAAGATAATGGGTGCAGCCGTTAACTTACCGGCCAAATGTTTTGTACATTGTCATGTCTTTGTCAGTACCCCAAGTGCTGCCGGCAAGTGACTCGAGGACCTTGTTTCCATTTTTGACTTTATCGCAAATTGCTATGGCATGTGTGGAAAATTTCTAAGAGCTCTCAAATGTGACACCAACTATTTAAGGACACTTGATGGTCGGAATTGTACCATCCGTCGACCATCACTTGCAGTTCCCTACGCACCTCATGCCTGTATGTAGTGAACGATGTGGCTGAAGATTTGGTGGCAGTTGTCTCAAACTTCTTGCAGCGCAATAAGACGCAAGTTCGTTGAGGTAGATGTTTAACCCATTGCAGATGTCATCAATGGGAGGAGGGGCCTGATGCCAAGATCGTACAATTATCCGCTTTTGATACGATCTCTATGCCGTCTAGAAAGGGTGAAATGGAAGATAGATGAGATTTCACCCCGCATTGGGAAACTTCCTGTTTCACTCTACGTTGCTTCGATTTCTTATCCCTAAATTCCACAAATGACTGGCGACCACACAGATAATTCGCCACCCAGGCCTGGCTGGAGGGAAGTATTGGCGATGGCCTCAGAGAGTATGGCATGGCTGACCGTGTGGTATGCCTTCGATAGGTCGAGTGCCACGAGGACCGTCCTATCACATGGCCTGGGCTGGTTAAAGCCACGGCAAATGCGTGCGGTGATGCCATTCAGGGCAATTGTAGTGCTATGCAGTCTTCGAAATCCATGGTGATGCCCGGCGAATGAAAATTTTCCAACGTGGCTAGGGAGGAGTAGTCCCTCAAGTGTCTCGACTACTGGTGAGAGAAGGGAGATCTGTCTGTGCGACTCCCCCTTACTCGGATCATTTCCAGGTTTCAGTAGCGGGATCCCTCTGCCCATCTCACAGACATCGCATAATGTAAGAGTGTTCAAAGACAGGTTGAGGTCAGTAGTTAGGTACTCAACTCCAAGTAAATCAAGACTCTTTAGCATCGTCGGGGCCCAACGCCTTAGGTGATTTAGCGCCTCGGATGACATTCGTAACTTCGCCTATGGTAAATTGTGATGGCTGTCCATCGGCTCGGAGACCACGGATACGGCGAATGGCTTTCCTCCTTGCCCTATCACCCTCGGGATGCTCAATAAATAAACGGTTGGAAAACCTGGCGCATCTCTTCGGATCAGTCACGGTCAAGTCGCCCAAAAGTGACTGAGGTCCTATCGTCCCGTCCCGTACTTGACTTCTCTGAAGCAGCGATTGGTATACGCCCTGAAGTCAGTCCAATCGGTCTTCTTCTGATTGATAAATGTCCGTCGCTCAGAGGTTATGAAGTCGGGAGGTGGAATTTAAGAAGGAGCAAAACGCGATTCTAAGGGATTGGCACGATCTACATTGATTGGGCACAGGGCCATAGCGGTGCTAGGGGGAACGAAAAGGCAGACGAATTGGCCGTTGAGGTCATAGGACTGCAAATGCAAATTTGCGGAAAATTTAAGGAAACAAGGCAAGCTTCTCCTTTTCATAGCCGAGTCCGAATGGCGTACTGCAGTGCGAAACCTCTTTGGGGAGAAGCCTTTATATGGCATAGTACCATACAAATGTCGCCAGAACTAGGAGGGGATAACCACCGTTATAAACATGCTCTCATGTTCTCGCAAGGATTCGAACCCAGGCGTTCAGCGTCATAGGCGGACATGCAAAACTGTGCGCTACGGTGGTCTTTAAGGGTAGGTGGGACGAGGAAAATCCTATGGGGGATTCCAGACTGGGAGAAGGCGAGGCCATTACTGGGAGGAAGCAGTAAGAAGATCAGCAAGTATTTGGCTCTCATTACAGGTCACATACGACTACGGGCGCAATAATTTATAAAAGGTAAGGCAAGTGGCAGCGTGTTTAGGGCAAATGAGGAAAATGGTGAAACAATTCCATGAAATTTTCTCTAAAGACAAAATTTCCCAGAAATTTTCTCTAAAGACAAAATTTCCCCGAAATTTTCTCTAAAGACGAAATTTCCATGAAATTTTCTCTAAAGATGAAATTCCCATGAAAATTTCTCTAAAGAAAAAATTTCCATGAAATTTTCTCTAAAGACAAAACTTCCATGAAATTTTCTCTAAAGACAAAATTTCCATTAAATTTTCTCTAAAGACAAAATTTCCATGAAATTTTCTCTAAAGACAAAATTTCCATTAAATTTTCTCTAAAGAAAAAAATTTCTATGAAATTTTCTCTAAAGACAAAATTTCCATGAAATTTTCTCTAAAGACAAAATTTCCATGAAATTTTCTCAAAAGACGAAATTTTTATGAAATTTTCTCTAAAGACAAAATTTTTAATGAAATTTTCTCTAAAGACAAAATTTCCATGAAATTTTCTCTAAAGACAAAATTTTTAATGAAACTTTCTCTAAAGACAAAATTTTTAATGAAATTTTCTCTAAAGACAAATTTTCCATAAAATTTCCTCTTAAGACGAAATTTTCATGAAATTTTCTCCAAAGACAAAATTTCCCTGAAATTTTCTCTAAAGACAAAATTTCCCTGAAATTTTCTCTAAAGACAAAATTTCCCTGAAATTTTCTCTAAAGACAAAATTTCCCTGAAATTTTCTCTAAAGACAAAATTTCCCTGAAATTTTCTCTAAAGACAAAATTTCCCTGAAATTTTCTCTAAAGACAAAATTTCCCTGAAATTTTCTCTAAAGACAAAATTTCCATGAAATTTTCTCTAAAGACAAAATTTGCATGAAATTTTCTCTAAAGACAAAATTTCCATGAAATTTTCTCTATAGACAAAATTTCCATGAAATTTTCTCTAAAGACAAAATTTCCATGAAATTTTCTCTAAAGACAAAATTTCCATGAAATTTTCTCTAAAGACAAAATTTCCATGAAATTTTCTCTAAAGACAAAATTTCCATGAAATTTTCTCCAAAGACAAAATTTCCCTGAAATTTTCTCTAAAGACAAAATTTCCCTGAAATTTTCTCTAAAGACAAAATTTCCCTGAAATTTTCTCTAAAGACAAAATTTCCCTGAAATTTTCTCTAAAGACAAAATTTCCCTGAAATTTTCTCTAAAGACAAAATTTCCCTGAAATTTTCTCTAAACACAAAATTTCCATGAAATTTTTTCTAAAGACAAAATTTTTAATGAAATTTTCTCTTAAGACAAAATTTCCATGAAATTTTCTCTGAAGACGAAATTTCCCTGATATTTTCTTTAAAGGTAAAAATGTTCGTGAAATTTTCTCTTAAGACAAAATTTTTAATAAAATTGCTCTTATTTCTCAAGAAACCTTAAATTAAAAAATCAAAATGAAATGGAACATAAAACCCCATGCTACATTTTAACCAAGGCAGAAAATTAAGCAACAACCAAAAAGAGCGGAGTATACCGGAAAAAATTGAGCCATAAATTGGTGGACGAAAACGAAGAAAGAGGAGGATGAAATAAAAGAATCGTAAAGTGGCTGACAGTAAACATCAAACGAAAGCTTCTTAAGGCAATAAACGAAAATCACAACAAAACAAAAGCTCGAGTAACCAAAAACAATGAATAACGCTTAAAGTGGTTAAGGGAAGCTCGAAACCCATTAACCATGGCCAAGGCCCAAAGTGAGTGCGTTGGTGGTGCTGATGTCGGTGATATGGCGGCGGCTATGGGATTGATGAAAACTGAAAATGCATGCTGCTTATGGAAATCGTAAAAAAAGGAAAATGGAAAATCGTAAAAATCCATGGCAAGCGACAGCAGCATGCCTTCGGGAGAATGGGTGTGTGAAACGGAAACGGTAATCCTTACCTTCCACCATTAAGCCATAAAAGAATAATTCTGAAATTGGGCAAGAACATAGCCGACGAACGTTTTAATAGGTAACTCAACTCTAAGCCAATGGTGACATTGGTCAAAAAGCGTAGCTAGTCACGCTTTTTGGCCAAACGTTTGCTAAGCAGCTTAGGGCACATGCACAGCATCAGAGCTGTGCGGATGGATGGCTGGCTGGAAGGGTCAGGGCTAGCTAGGGCAGAGCCACCAGCACTTGGCAACACATTTGGATGGCCATTAAACCCCGCCTTGACTTGGGCGAAAATGTATTAGGCCAAATGCCTTTTTGCCCAACAAAAAAGAGGGACATCAAAATAAGACGGTGTGAAATTAGAGATGACACTTTGTGATATTTGCCAATGCAAAAACCAAAGAAAAAAAGTTTTATGTTATTGGAAATAAAGTGAAGACACATTTATGTTCTTAAAATGCATTATTAAAGCCATAACAGAGAGTAATAAGAATTTTAAGGATATTTGTAACTCAATTAGGATTTAAAAAAAAAAACGTCCCTCAGGGCTTCAATTACCCTCTACATATTCGTTAAAACTGCCTACTGGCTGGCTGTCTGCACACTTCTCGTTTCCCAGTGTCAACTGAAACTCAAGTTGCCCCGTTTCGGTGTGCTTCAGAGAAATGCAATGCCATGGACCTGCAACACCATTCAGCATTTAAATGTCAGAGTTGAACTTTGCAAAAGCCTTTGCTCATAGCATAGCGAAACGACAACTGCTGGCAGTAACGCAGCAACAATGACAAATAAGAAATGTGAAGCAACAAAAAACTCGCCTCCACCTCCAAGATAGATTTGTGACTCACAGTACCAAGTTTTGCCAATTCATCTTAGTCACCTGCAGCCATAAACCTACCATGCCACACCATCCATGGGTGGGGGGCGCGCAGAGGCCGACACCAACTCCACTCTTGGCCCTACTCCACTACATGGCCTACATGCCATGATAACAAGAAAAACGATTATAAATCCACAGAACATCTCAAGAATGACAAAAAACAAACCCCATTTTTAGTTGGAAAACAACAATGAATGCGAAATAAAAAAAAAAACCAAGAAAACTTGGAAAACCTGGAAAGAGAGAAAAATGGAGCGAAAATTGTTAAAAGCCACCGCCATAACGAGTAAAAAAAAAACCCTAAAAAAACATGACATTAAAAAGCAGTTTAGCATTATCTTCATAGACTGCCGCTATGTCTGCCAGTCTAACTGCCTGCCCGAATGACTGACTAGCTGATAGTTGCCTGCCTGCTGCTGTTGATGCCACCTAAGGTAGATGGATGGAGTCATAGTAGTTGCTGTTACCGTTCCACCAACTTTACATTTGACTTGACAGCAGTAACTATTTTCTGCAGGTGTAAACACTCACACACACACGCACACACACACACACACACACAAACTTTGCAAAGATTTAGTCATTCACTTAAACACCAGGTATTCAAACAGCCATCCATCTTCGCAAGGAGAATAAAAACAGTGGTGGTGAAATATATAGCAATAGTAAATCTATATATCTTTATTATAACCACCATCAAAGGATGGGGGTATATTCATATAGACATTCCGTTTGCAACAAATCGAAAGATCCATTTTCGACCCCATAAAGTGTAAATATTCTTGATCAGCGTAAATAGACGATCTAGCCATGTCCGTCCGTCCGACCGTATGTCTGTTAAAATCACCCTACAGCTTTTAAAAATAGAGATAGTGAGCTGAAACTTTGCACAGATTCTTTTTTTGTCCATCAGCAGGTTAAGATCGAAGATGGGCTATATAGGAATATATTTTGATATAGCCCCTATATAGACCGATCCGCCGATTTAGGGTTTTAGGCCCATAAAAACCACATTTATTATCCGATTTTGCTGAAATTTGGTACAGTGAGTTGTGTTAGGCCCTTCGATATCCCTCCCGAATTTGGACCAGATCGGTTCAGATTTGGATATAGCTGACATGAAGATCGATCCGCCGATTTAGGGTCTAAGGTCCATAAAAGCCACATTTATTATCCGATTTTGCTGAAATTTGGGACAGTGAGTTAAGTTAAGCCCCTCAACATAATTCTACAATATGGCTCAGATCGGTCCAGATTTGGATATAGCTGTCATACGGACCGATCTCTCGATTTAAGGCTTTGGGTCCATAAAAGGCGCATTTATTGTACGATTTTGCTGAAATTTGGGACAGTGAGTTGCGTTAGGCCCTTCGATATCCCTCCCGAATTTGGACCAGATCGGTTCAGATTTGGATATAGCTGTCATATAGACCAATCCGCCGATTTAGGGTCTAAGGCCCATAAAAGCCACATTTATTAACCGATACCGCCGTAATGTGGGACAGTGAGTTAAGTTAAACCTCTCGACATAATTCTGCAATATGGCACAGATCGGTACAGATTTGGATATAGTTGCCATATAGACCGATCCGCCGATTCAAGGGTTTGGGCCCATAAAAGGCGCATTTATTGTACGATTTTGCTGAAATTTGGGACAGTGAGTTGCGTTAGACCCTTCGACATCCTTCTTCAATTTGGCCCAGATCGGTCAGGATTTGGATATAGCTGCCTTATAGACCGATCCGCCGATTTACGGTTTTGGGCCTATAAAAGCCGCATTTATTACCCCATTTTGCTGAAATTTGGGACAGTGAGTTGCGTTAGGCTCTACAACATCCTACCCCAATTTGGCAGAGATCGGTCCAGATTTGGATACAGGTGCCATATGGACCGATATCTCGATTTAAGGTTTTGGGCCCATAAAAGCCGCATTTATTGTCCGATGTCGACGAAATTTGGGACAGTGAGTTAAGTTAAGCCCCTCGACATATTTTTGCAATATGGTACAAATCGGTCCGGATTTGGGTATAGCTGCCATATAGACCGATCTCTAGATTTAAGGTTT